>NC_085048.1:91878516-92036016 GCF_963662255.1 Cinclus cinclus
ATAGTAAATACATCAACCATTCCCTCAGGGGCAGCTTCCATGGTCCGAGCTTCTACCTGTAAATTCAACAGGAGACAGAAGTTTGGTGCCATAGTCACAGGGAAGGAATGAGAAATGCAAAGTTTAAGAAAAGGTATTTCTTAAGAAAAGGTAACTAACACTGTCAGCATCCTGATTTTTAGGCACGTTCCTGTCCTTTCATCTACATTTGTTTGACACTGTCCAGCTACTAACCTATTTTAAACAGAGACTACTGTAAGGAACAGGAAACAAATACTGGAAGAGAATGAAAGATTATTTTTTTGAAAACACCACTGCACCTCACATGGATGTATGATCGCAGTGTAAGGAAAGGAAACAGCAGTAGAAGACCATGTAACTTTCTGCCTTTAAAAAGCAACTGCAAGGAACATGCATTTAAACACTGCAGTAAATTATTACAGGTATTTGATGGAAAAAAATTCCTTTGTGGAATATTGGCTGCTCCCTAAATTAACTTCTACATTCACCTCATAAAATTAAGTTGCAATAAAAAGTAAATCTTTAAGAGAAAATAAAATATAAAAGAGCTGGATAATGTACTGAATATGAAAGATTTGTAATACAAGTAAATAAATACTATTCAATATTCCAGTATTTAGTACTGAAATTTTGTAACTTGTAGTAAACAATCAGTGCTATGGAACGAAGTAATTTGTTATTATGTTATTTATGGTGACAATTTTGTTTCCCCTACATTATTTATTTGGTGTTTTCTAAGGTATAAGATGGTTTTACACCTTTGTAAGTGCCTCTCAGCTGCAGGTTCATGGGAGTGCTAATAAATGCTATTTTTAATCTGCCACACCTGCTCTGTCATCTAAATAACCAAACATATTTTCTCTGTCCTTGACACATGAATGTTTTACTTTTCAGCATATAAAGATTGGATAGCTTATTGTTTACACGTGCCATGTGCACCAAAATCTCCATATGTGCTTCTCTATTTATACACTTTCTTATATTTAAAGTAAGTGAAAAGTTGCAGTGAAGTCAACAGGATAAAGTACATGCTTAAAGATAAACAAGTACTTCACAGAATTACTGGATCATTGCCACATTGATTATTTGGGTATTTCAGGCAAAAACATCCTTATGTAAGGATTTGACTAAACTATGCCTTCTAAACAAAATAATTTCCAGTAAAGTGCTCCTAAATGCAGGTACTCCAATCAGAAGCATCAGAAATGTGAAGAAATTATAACAATTATGTTCTTCTACAGAAGAAGATTCAAAAAATCTTTAAATAATTTAAATTTGTAGCAATCTGTAGTATGTCCTAAACAGTTGCAACAGCTGTAGTATGTCTTTAGCTTTTCCTTAATGATGTGCTACATAAACATATGGCACAGAAAACCTTTTTCATACTTAATTTTCTAAATATTACTTTATACACCACTCCGTGGTATTTTCAGACATATTTACTAAAAACTTAATAAACAAAGACCCTGCTATCATATAAGTGACACCAATTAATATGATAGGCATAATAATACTGGGAAAAGTACTAGCAACATATTTCAAAAATCCTGAAATTTAAATTAGTAGCAGTGGATTGATATGAGAAATATTCAGTGTTGAAAATTTCAATTTATTTATGAGACATTCACAAAAGCTAACACATTTTAATTGTAGTTCTCCTGAATTTCTCCAAAGAATCTATTAGATGGTAGACTAGCCCTTAATAAACCATTTTTTCCCTCTTTAGGGACAAAGCCCCCAAACAATTAGAACAGACAAAAGCATTATCTTGGGTATAATAGAAAGAGATTAAAATGTAGCTTTTTAAAATTTACTTGTTAACAATTTGCATCACACTCAAAAATAAATCAGTCACAGGAAAAATAAAGTCAAACAAAAACTACCTAAGCCAAACAAAATTAAGTTTTTGAAATAGAGTAACAGCTAATGCTCTCATAATTAATTAAGATCTTCAGAGCCACGTCCAGGAATATAAGGGGGACAAATTCCATATTTAGGGGAATGTCACATGATGTTCCTTGATCAATTGGGCACATTAAGCACAAGATCAGCAACAGAAATAGCTGGAAGCATATCAGTTTACTGCTGAGAGATGCTCTCTATTCTATTTAGAGCAGAGGCAAAACATTAGGTTTTGCCTTTTTTTTTTCTAATTTTTTTAAGTGTTGTATTTACTCCGTAATTTATATGAAAATATATATTTTTTTTAATCAAATGAAGATCCAGAGCTTTAACTTCCTGGCAACACTTAGGTGAGCCTAAATCAACATGTACTTCAATTCCTATGATTAGAGATGGATCACTGGCTTTGGAAAACAGTTTGTGTACTGATCATTGGATGAAGATGAGAATCAGCTACAGCAACCTCTTTGAACTGTTCCAAAAGTCAAGTTACGAGTCTGTAGTTCAGCGGAGATGTGAAAAAAGATTACTAAGAATATTGTTTTAAGAGCCTATCTACTGGTGTTCTGTTCTGTCCTTTTGATGCCTATTTGATAGGACAGTAGTACTGAAAACATACATATTTCATCCATATGCAGTTTGGTAATGACTTGTCTTAAACATCACTACCAGCACAATGGATTAGGTTATTGCACATCAAGTACCTTAAAACTAGGTTTGCTTTAGGGGTATATGTGAAGTTGTAAAAATGTACAAGAAAAACTGGCAAAAAGCCATTCAAGCTTTTAAGAATAAATATTTTTCAAAGTAGAGCAAGCTATAAAATGTTTAATGGTTATAAAGTCTAGTTGTCTTCTGCAGATAGACAACGTTACTGGCATTTGAACTAAAGCAATCTTGGAAATAATATTGGAAATGTGACTAACAAATTATATAATAAAAATAAAATCTGGAAGTTCTTTTCTGACACAAAATAAATTGTGATGGTAAAAAAAAACAAAAGAAAACCACAAAAACCTCTTAAATCTTTCTCTCTTTTCTTCCTATTTTTTCTACCAAATATAAAAGCCTACAAATAAAGCTGAATTAAACAAAAAGTTAAATCCCAGAATAAACACAAGCTTCTTTTTCAGTTACACTTGAAAACAAAACCAAGTACAGTATACATGATTCTAGTTATTCATCAGTTACAGTACCATGAAATCATACTAGATTTATCAGTTGAGCTATATCTCTAAAAGCCTTTAACAAAACAAAAAGCCTCAGAAGGTCTGTTTTTCACAAATTCATCAAATTTAAGATTCCTGTATTCTCAAATCCTGAAAAATGGGGTGTTACACGAGACTGATAAAATCTGTCCAGTATAATATTTTGATCATATACTTGCATTCAAAAGATTTATGAATTACCATATTTTCCTTGCTCCTGTTGCCACTTCTGGCTTCTGCAATTTTCAAATTAACTTTAGTCCTTTCAGTCCAGTAGCTAGAAATTTGCCCATTACTGGAACAGTAACTCTTTCTTTATATACATCCTTATAAATCTGGTTAAAGAACACCTGCACCTTTCAAACATATTAACTCCATTTAATTTCAATAATGTGTGTTTCAGCCTCCGCTTTTGTCTTCCTTCACTGTACCTACCTTCTACTTTGGAATGGTGCCTAACAATGACCTATTGAATCTTTAGCAGCTCTTAAACGGGATTTTTTTTAAATGTCACATTTTGCCAGATGGGTTAGTACTGCCCAGAGTGAATCATCACCATTTACTCTGATATTCACTGTCATCTGACATTTATTACACTCCCAGAATGTAAATTAAGGTACTCACCAGTGGACCTAAAGCACAACCTTTTGCAGTACATGCCTGGACTCTGAAGGAATGCAGACTCCAAGGAGCAAGCCCATAAGCATAACAACTTAGCTGTGATGAATTTTGTAGCAGAATACCATCCATGTATAATCCATAGCAAGTAATAATACCTATAAAACAATGTGAGAGCACTCAGTAACCAAAAGGCTACAGAATTTAGAAGAAAAAATAATGCTACAGACACCAAGGCAGCAGCAGTAGTAGTACTTCAAACTGTTTATAGTTGAGCAGATACTGTTCAGCATGACTGAGCATGCAAAACTCAAAAATATACTCTTGCATCTTTAGCTGTTGAAAACCTCACAAGTGGACAGCATTTCTCTAAACAATTACACTATTGCAAAGATTACCCCTTAACAAACATTGCTTCTGAGTGGTAGCCAGCATCACCCTGGAATGAGGAAAACTGAGGCAATTCTGGTTCACAGCCTACTCTGCATGTGGCTTTTCATACAACACAAAAAGCCATCTCACATCTTAACGGTTTTAGACTTGGAAATAAAATCTCCAATATAATTTAAATCTGGAAGGACAACTCAGGGCAGTGCTATAACTGTAATAAAAGAGTAACAAGTCATTTTGTCACACAAAACACCTCTTTCATACTCATTCTCTGTGACAGCTACTTCAGATTTTCAGCACTTTGCTAACAAACTACATACTTCATTAATTTGGGGTAGGAGTGGGGTGGTTGGAAAATATACCCACTTTTCTAAATGACATCACAAAATAGTGATTATTACCGTTTCCTTCTCAATATGCTGTAGAAAAATTCCTGAAGTAAACTATTCCTTGCCTATTCAATCCACAGAAAGAAAACATATTTGGAAACAAACAGTATCATTTTTAGACAAATAATGTATAATGGGCTAACACTAACTAAAATTGTAAGTGATTGTATATCACATTTATAAGAAATTCTAAAACTTTGTTTTTCCAAAGGTACACGGTAGTATAACAAATCCTGTACAGTGTTTTGAATTTAATGAACTAAAGATTTAGTTTTACAGATTTGCTCAGACTTTGGAAACTGAGCTTGCAAAAGAGTACTTTTTCTCAGGGCTATTCTGCCATCTTTTTCACTTCTGAATAATCTCCTTTTTAAAAAGTTATTTTAATTAAAAATCTTAAGGCAAATAAACACAAAGTTATAGGATTCATCTTAAGTTATTTTAGTTCAGAGGATGCCTTGTAATCCTTCCATTTTAGAAGGCAAATTCTATTGTAAAACCATAGCTCAGTTCACCATTCCTTCCCTTAAAAATTAATTTTTTGAATCTACATTGAGGAAGATTCAGTGTGAAATTGAAAAAATATTTTTCCCTCTACAAAATGGAGAACTGCTTCATAAAGAAAAGTGTACATACAACTGTTTCAGCTGAGCTTTGAAGAATTCTACTTCAAAAGATTTATATGCTAAACAGCTGAGTATGGCGAAGTGATTCATACACTCCTCAATTCTTTTCTCTTCTAGAAAAGTGAGAGGCTAAACTCAGCTCAGACAGACAGTAGAGATGTGTGTAGGAAGAGGTCCTGGAAAATCTCACACTATCAATCTTACATTTGACAGACTTTCTAAAGCAAAAATCCCTTGTGGTTCTGTGTCTAGTTGCTTGTGAAGCAATAAGATAAATGGTTAATATTTTTCCAACACTGAATAAACAAATTTTATATGTATGGGTATATACTTCGAAGCATTTTATTTATCTAAGAGGAAAAATGTGAATGCTGGCACTAAGGATGTTTTATAGGGGGAAAATGCCAAACAGTGGTATACTCTAAGCACCTACTCTACCTGTAGCACTAACTCTTTTAAAGTATCATAGAACAGAATCATAGAATTACCTGTGCTGAAAAGGACCAACAACGATCACCCAAGTCCAACCCCTGGCCTTGCACAGGACAACCCCAAAACTCACACCATGTGCTTGAGAGCATTGTTCAAACTCTTCCTGAACTCTGTCAGGCTGGTGCTGTGACCACTTCTCTGGGGAGCCTGTTCCTGTCTGACCACTCTCTGGGCAAGGAGCCTTTTCCTGATATCCAACCTAAACCTCCCCTGAGACAGCTTTATGCCATTCCCTTGGGTCCTGTCATTGGCCACCAGAGGGCACAAATCAGTTCCTAATAAATCTTTATTAATTCATTTGATACTTATGGTAACAGCATCAATCATAATGAGATCATTTGGCATTAAAGTTTTAAAGAGTTCCTAAAGCCACAGCACTGTGCAGCATCCACACCGGAGGAACAGCTTTGCTGCTCAACACTGTGAGCTTTTGTTAGTTCTCCCAGTACTGTCAGAGAACAATCGTCTCTAAAAATTTGATCAATTACCTCTTGATTTTACTTCTGCCTTTGCCTTTCAGGACACTGATGGAGAAAAACACAGTATGAAAAGAAAGAGAAAAAGTACATTTCAGAAGAAAAGAGCTAATAGTCCATTTTTGAAATGTGAAGCCATTTTTCTAAATTAGGCAATAACTTTTTTACCAGGGATAGGTAACTTTGCCTCCCTATTTCACCAGTATAGGCTTCCAAAACATACAGACAAAAAGTTCAAATTTGGCCCAAAGTTAATAAACTTCTTGAGACTTGCTAAATATTGCTGAAGTTTACCATGCATAAAATATTTAAGACTATAGGGCACTTCTGTGATTTACAAGGCTTCCTGAGCAACATGTGGTCACCATGAAAAGATACAGTTTCTCCATAATTATGAAGTCTAGGCAGCTAGATCAAATCTTGATTTCACTGAAGACAAAATCTATTGTCTATAGTACAATGATGTTTCACTTTTGAGAAGAAGTCCAAGAATGCAAATTAAACTTAAACTAAAGAAAGCTATAAAGTCTTCTTATTCCTTCTTTCCCCTCTCTGGGTGAGGCCATATAATGTGTCAGTGATATTCAAGACACTAAAGAGGTTTTGAATCCAAAGCAGTACAAGCACTTTACTCTTAAGGTGAAATCTAGAGGTCAAATCCTAAGCAAACATACTTTTACCTACATCCATTTCACTGTCTACAAACACCAGTCATCTCTCATAAGCACAAGGATTTGCAAGAACAAGTACTGGCTTAGTTCACTGAATAATTTTATAAATCTGTTTTTACTATACCTACTATTTTCCATAAAAATTCCACATGGCCATGGAAAACACAGTCCTGATTTAGACTTGGTTTTATCTATGATGGGAACACAAGGTGAAGTTTTTGATAATTGACCAGCTAAGGAAAATTTTCAGCGGAAAATTTTCAAATATTTTAGAAGAGCAGATCTCAAACTATATGGCAAGATTATAATGGATGTGCTCTGAAGAATAGATCATTGTTTATTAAGGCCACTAGAATAATGAAAGGTCAAAACAGAACATCTGTTGACACAAGATTTCACCAACTTCTCCATGTATTGTCCTCATCTAAATGGTCAATGTCGCCTATATTATCTACTATCTACCTACATATGTGACAGGTATGTGTACAGTGGCAGAATCTGGGCCATGTCCCACCAACCACTTTATTGTTTGATTGAAAATAAGACAAAATAAAATGTCGATATTTCAAATATATTCAACAGGCCATCTTCCAAAAGTCATTTTCCTACTTGGCACATAAATTATATTTCTGAAGCAACTTTCAACAAAGAATTAGGTGTATAATTTCCCATTTTTCTATGTTTTTTTCCCCTCAAAATAATGTAAATAGGCCTTAAACTCAACAATAAACTGTAGCCCTGAAGTTCAATATCCACATCTGGATAACACAAGCCTAAGTGTTCTGTACCCCAAAGCTTGTTTTTCCTCACTGCGCCATCTTTATGAAGAAGCCATGCAGCCTTTATTCTTGTTTGCCACCTCTGACCTCCAGGGTAGTATTTTAATTCTCCCTAACTTTTTTCTAATTCACCACAAGCAGCTGGACCCCATATATATCATGAGAGCATAGTGAAGTCTGTGCTGTCCAAACCCCAGCCAGCCAACACGGCCATTAGAAGCTGATAAGCCTCCTCAGCCCATGGAAATTAACAGGAGCATCTGTCAAGCAGTAGCAAATGAAAGTAGGCGGAGAGAAAGGAATGGCCCCAAAGATCTAATAAGGAGATGGGGATCTATGATATGCAAATCTTTGCAAATCTGAGGTTTCCACCTGAAACAAAGCCAAGATCAGTACTTTCGAAAAGCACTACTTATGCCTAGCAGTCTGAAACACTAGTTTGAACCAATTCAGTTCAAAGCAGGAAACAGTTCCTATGCTTTTGAAAAAAAGATAAAACAGAAAAATCAAGAATGCACCAGTAGAAAGTTGAAGTAAGAAAATTTGAGGGAAAATACCTAAGTACCTTCTGCTGGTTTTCACAAATGTTATTCTTTTCAACTATGATATTTTTCAGCCTCTTACACAGTTTTAAAACCCTGACACAGTGAGCAATTATAAATGATGTGGCCACAAGGCAGCCCAAAAGACGTGTTGAGAACGAGCGAAACAATGTCACTGAACAATGCCACCATTCCTGATTAAGCACTTGCCCAGTCAAAAGTTTTAGAACTTATTTGCTGTTGGGTTTTTTGTTTTTAATTCTTTTTGTGAAAATGGGGAAAGGATGGAAACAGAAAAATGGTGAATAAGAAATGATGTGATTAGATAAATCACACAATCATGTAGGTTGGAAAGGACCTTGAAGATCATTGAGTCCAACTGCTAACCCAGCACTGCTAAATCCACCACTAAACCATGTCCCAAAGTGCTACATCTGTGCATCTTCTAAATACCTTCAGGGATGGTGACTCTTACTGCTTCCCTGGGCAGGCTGTTCCACGATTTTTCATGGAACGTGTTCTTTGATTCTTCATGGAACCCTTTACATGAAGGAATTTTTCCTTATACACAATCTGAACCTCTGCAGCACAACTTGAGGCCATTTCCTCTTGTCCTATTGCTTGTTACTTGGGAGAAGAGACCGATCCCCATTTGGCTACACCCTCATTTCAGGCAGTTGTAGAGAGGGGTAAGATCGCCCCTGAGCCTGCATTTCTCCAGGATAAACACCCCCAGCTCCCTCAGCTGTTCCTCAGACTTGTGCTCCAGCATCTTCGCCAATCCTTGCCCTTCTCTGGACACAGTCTAGCACCTGAATGTCTTTTTATTAGTGAGAGGGCTGGAACTAAACACGGGATTTGAGGTGTGGCCTCACCAGTGCCGAGTACAGGGCGACAATGACCACCCTGGTCCTGCTGGTCTCACTATTGCTGATCCAGGCCAGGGTGCCATTGGCCTTCTTGGCCACCTGCGCACACACTGGCTCATTCAGCTCACCCACTGTTGACCAGCACCCCCAGGTCCTCTCCAGCTACCCTGTCCCAGCCTGTGGCACTGCCTTGCTGTTGTGAACTGTCCTGGTTTACAATACAAGATATATATTTTATTACCATCTGAGAAAGGTGATCATCCTTATCTCTGTGGGAAATGTCTTCTGTTAATGGGCCATTGAGTCCTACTGTAAAACTGATAAGATTACATCATCCCACTGGGAGATGCTCCAGCCAGGAGGATGAGCCAAGCCTTTCCTACCTAGATAAAAACTGAGGTTTAGAATGCCAAAGACAGTCTTTTTCCACTGGATTCCAGAGGAAGAACCAGACTTTTTTCTACATCATCGTTGGAACTTTTGGAGGAAACCTGCATCTTCTACAATACCACTGCTTCAACTGAACCACATCTGAAATCCAGTGGGACTATAGCCACCATTTGACCAGACTGCACCAACACTCTGACTGACAAGGTATCAGGTTGTATTCTGACTCTGTCAGTGGTTTTATTTTTTATTATTGCATGTATTTTGTTTTTCCTTTTTCTCTTCCCTATTAAAAATTGTATTATTGAAATCTCACTGGTTTTGCTTTTCAAACCAGTACATGAACCAAGGGCAGGACCCAGCCTGGGTCTTGTTGAACCTCACACCATTGGCGTCAGCCCATGGATTCAGCCTGTCCAGGTCCCTCTGCAGAGCCTGCCTGCCCTCCAGCAGATCAGCACTCCCACCCACTCTGGTAACATCTGCAAACTTGCTGAGGGTGCACCAACACCCTCAGCACTTTCCTAGCAAGCTGTGCATTGTAGTCAAAAGGAGAGCCAAGCTGTACATAGCAAATGCCAGCTTTTAGTTGTTTTAAAAGTAGTTAGTAGAAATTTATTTCTTAAATTCCAGGTCTGTATTGTGTGCTGTTGATATTTATGCATAAATATGTATATGGACATATATATTTATGTTTATTTGATTAGTTAAACCACACTCTAAACTGTTTGGATTTTTTTTCCACAATGCAAGGGTAACAGGATCAGGTCCCGAGACTAACTGCAAAACATTGCCTATTTCGGTGAAAATCATTCAGACTTTAGCACTAAGCCACATACATGACCTTCCTCGCCATTTCCTCCCGTCCCATCCCCTACCCTTCCCCTTTCTCCTGCCTCCTTGCCTTTGTCACACATGCTGATGAGATTTTAGAAACAGAGTTTAAAAGCTTCTAAGGTGATAGGAAGCAAAATGTCCCACAATTACTTCCATACAAAGAACCATAAATTATCAAATACATTATTTAACA
Source organism: Cinclus cinclus (assembly GCF_963662255.1). Classification (NCBI taxonomy): domain Eukaryota; kingdom Metazoa; phylum Chordata; class Aves; order Passeriformes; family Cinclidae; genus Cinclus; species Cinclus cinclus. Next base: position 91,888,917 of record NC_085048.1, read on the forward strand.
TGTGACATACTCTTATTTCTTTCTACATTTAATGCAAGACCTTACAGAATACAATCACCACTTCTGGGGGAATCGTTTAAAATGTCTTTAGTGAACTTAAATGAGTACAATATGCTTTATCACAACTGAAAGCGGGGATAAAAAACTTGCAGGACTAAATGAAATTAATGTCAAACCACTGGGAGACTTAATTATATACATTGAAATAATATTATGAGGCAATGAACAAAAACATTTCTGATACTTCAAATTTAGTGATTCCTATGTAGCAGTGCTCTGATTTTATTATCATGCATGTAGCAGTGATTTAAACTCCAAGGTAAATGACACTGTGCAACCCCAACAGAAAAGAAAAAATTGTCTAAAAGTTTTACATATGGAAGTTTTGTAAGGGAAGAAATTTCTAAACAAAAGAAAGTATATTATGTAACTTTCACAGCCATGGAAGTGTACAACTATACAATGAGTATGCAGAACACAAATCTAATTACTATTACATATCAATTAATGTAAAATAAATTGGTGTGGTTTTTTTGAGGGTGAAATTAACATCCCAGACCGATATTCTCCAAGAATTCCTATTCCTCAGCTCAGTCATCCCTGGAAAACATTGAACAATGAGATGCAGTACACAAGAACTATCAAAAGGGAGCACTTTTGAGCCACCGAAACCGCACGATGGGCTGAAAACCACAATCTCCCAGCTGCAGACAATGATACTATCTCAGGTATTTTATGTGCTAAAATGATCATTAAAAATTAAGCACCACATATAAGCTGCCATTTAGAATATTAATTTACCTTTACTAATCATCTTTTTAACTTGAGGCTAAAAGAGTTCACTTACCATTCGGATACTCAGGCTTAGTCCACGAGATGTTAAAGGAGTCAGGTGCATATGACTGGGCTTTTGGAGCAGGAACCCCTTCTGGTGTACTCTCATCTGTGATAGCCATGCTGGCTTCACTTACTGAACACCCACCTCCAGTGCAAGCCTTAAAATATTAATCAAAACAAATAAACACCTTTCAATGTAGTACCAATAATTTTTGCAATTATTTTTCTGCCTAAGTTTCATTATTCTTCCACATCAAAACTTAGTGAGCCTGTGATTTTCAAGTAAGACACTTAGCATAGATATGTTTACCTCTTTTCTTAAATAGCAAGAGGATGTATAATAACTCATGATACTTAATTTTTAGGCATACTGTAGCTAAAACATTCCTCTGTACTTCACAACAGCACCCAGAGCATGGGCAATTATAATAGTGAAAAAACTCCCTATTATGAACCAGTATGTATTAGTTGTTATCATGACATGTTTTTGGAAAATAAAGTAAAATAATTTGTATTTCAGTTGCCAGACAACAAAATGTTAAGCATGCAATTTTTATATTTTCCTTGGGATATGAAATAGTCCAACGTGCAGGAAAAAGTGCATATCACTCCACATAACAGGTTTTAAAAGTTTTATGTGCACACAGCTATGGTCCATGTGATGCTTTGCCAAGTATTTGCACTAACACTGATGACAAGACTACACAAATTAAAAATATACAAATATATATATATACACACCTGTACTGGATTTAAAGATTTTTGTGTTAGGCTATTGTTTATTTTTAGGGTTCTGTTTAATAATAAAATTAATCAAAACCAGAATTCAACAAATACTGACATAAAAATTATGGGACTGTGTTTTTCTAAGTCGTTCATGCACTGAAGTAGACAAGTGGATCATCAGCACATAAAGAACCTTGCTCTCCAGATCCCCAGGAATAAAATCTATTAATCTAATTCTCTCAATCTATTGTATTTTATTTGAAAGTATTAGCTTCAGTTTCCCACTTCCCATTGTTTTTCAAATCAGAGAGCAGTCAAACAGATTCCCTATGCCCTCCCAACCTGTATACTTACCCCAAGGGTAAAAATAAATATTGTTTGTAAATGAGCTCTTTTATACATAAAGATTGTTTTGATACCATTGGAAATTAGATTCCCAATATAACTAAGGAATGACTCCATGCTCAGCCTGAACTACCAAGTAAAGATGAAAGAATGCAACATCAGTTTTGGGAACATCCAAAAAATGGCATTTACTCTAAACATGATAATGTTTATATATTAAAAAAAATAAAAATTAAAAAAAATAGTGCCAGTTTAGATGGATGTTCAGGCAACTATTAACATCTTGGTAAATAAAATATTTAAGAAAATTATCCTTCCAGGAGAAGCAGAGTAATCTTTGAATTATTCCACTTACACTGGCTTTATGAAGAAGCCAAAAAGAGCAGTTCTGGAAAGCCTCTTTCCATTTATTCCTTACTGACTGGCTGACTAATTTCCACCAGGCCCACTTCAGCAGTGGAGAGAATTGCATTTAAGGGCTTGGTAACAGTAGCCTTTGCATTCATTTATTTCTTGAATTTCATGCAGCTCAGTTTTTGTATTTCTGAAATTTGCTGGAACAAGAAGTTTCTGGTTCTTCTAATGAAAATCAGCAAAAGAGAGCTCATCTGCATTTTAGGTAGTGAGATTTTAGCTCAGTCTATCCAAACAGACTGGACATCTGGCAATCATATCCAGTGAGACTCAAAGCCATGAAAACCTCCACCCAGACCGAGTTCCCATTTTGTCACTCAGAGAAACTGATTTTGGGTAGAATATGTATAAATACCAAAGGAACTGGACAGCCAAAGGACAGATGCCAAGCACATCAGATAACACCACACAGCTATGCTCCACCCAGGACACCAGAGCCAGCTTACCCACACTGCAGTGTCCTGAGGACTGGCTAAACAGTTCAATTCCAAAGACTTTCAGCCATAAAAATAAGACTGGTACCCAGGCTACTAAGGGCAGCCTTTCAGCTTTCCATTTGTTTTTGGACTGGCCTGGCTCACACTCACCCAGCTTAGAGCATGAACAGAACAAAAACAAGTTCCTTTGCACTAATCCACGGAGACATGACCTTACGTCTTCTTGGCTGATATTTGGAAAGAAGCATTAGATTTGCTTACAGAACCTGTTGTAGTCATCTATGAATAAAATTGCTGCATACGAAACGGCAGTAATCGATTCTGAAAATTGGTGACAGCATGCAAAGATAAACATTTTCTTAACTCTCTTTGATGTAGTTACATTAACCTTTCATACAAAAGTTAAAGCCTGTGAGGTGCCCAAAGATTTCCTTGTGAGGCTCCTGATTCCTGTGTTCAAGCTGCAGTTTTTGATAACACAAAAAACAAAAAACCAAAATTTTGAAGGAAAACAAACCAAAATTAATAGTAACTGGGAAACAAGGAAAATAATAAGGTTCTAGCTGATAGAAATATTTCATTCTAACAACAACAAAAAAAGAGTTAGCTAAATTTTCCACTGTCAATGGTTGTTTGGGGTATTTTTAATCTAAAAGTTTTACGGAAATTCTGTTAAATTATATATGGAACACTAAATATTTCTCTTCTTTTTTCCCAGGTGTCTATGCTAGATTTTAATTCTTTGTGAATTTTTACTTTCATAAAATATACAAGTAACATTTGGTCATGTTTAATCATCATAACTTTTAAACCTGTAATAGTACATTCTTCTCAAATCAATCTACGTAGTTCTATCTATGAAGGATCCAAAAGTCTTAAGAGCTACCACACCTCTAAGATACTGAGCATTTAATGCACTTTCAGTCTCATCATTTTCAAAGCTGCAATGACATTTAGATCTTCTAACTCACCCATCACAGACCACTGCATTTTATCCAGGTAAATCTGGTTATCTTTGTGCACTAGAAGAAATTATCTTTTCCTACTTTCTAATTAAATGCAAATATTAAGGGAGAATAAAACAATTTAAAAGAAATGAGAAATAAAATATAAAGAGCAAAAGGTTCCTAAAAATTTATTAGGTAAAATATTTCCAGGAAGTATTAGGTAAAAATATTAGGTAAATATTATGCAAAAATAGGTAAAGTTTCTAGGAAGTCTGCACACGCTGATGAAGCAAAACCAGTATCTACACAACACTTCTTCCCATATCCTAAGGCAGAGCCACCAAAACAATCAGTCCCAGTTGCTCTCCAGATTATAGCTGGTAATTCTTCCCTGGTGCTCCCTCCTTGTGCCCCCATGCACAGCAGCTGGGCAGGAGCAGAGAAGAGCTGTGGCACAGTGAAGGACAGCACAAATTCTTTTGTAGAGAATAAATAAAAAATCAAGGCATTAAATGCTTGTTGAAGTAGTATCTTAGTTTTGGACATGGCATTATTATATATGCTAAGCAATTTGTTATGCTGAAATATCTAGGCACAAATGAATTAATTTCAACATGAATCTAAGCTTTAATTAGACTGAATATCCTTGTTTTTTTTCAGGTTCAAGTCAGATCCTTATCATTACCTGAAGGTAGTTTATTTTTTGTGGTATAATATTTAGAACATTCAAGAGCATGTTAAGGAAAAATGAATGCATACCCAGTCTACATAAATGTAAATTTATTCATAATCAAGAGCAGAATATTTTTCTATGGCATTTATTAAAGCAAATATCCTTATATAGGTATTGTTATAAAATGAACAGTGTGCTTTAAACACTGGGACAATCCCCTCCTTTTATTCACATATTTTCAGGTTTGTTAGTGAGCTGAAGCTGTTCTATTTCATCACAATGAAACCAATGATAAAGAAATGCAGTAAAAACACTAATGTCTTTTAAAATCTTTTGAATACATAAATTACTACTTTACACTGAACTCTTCTCTGCTATTTCCTTCTACATACAGATTTGAAGATGAAAGAACAAATTGTCATGGTACAAAATATGAAAGGCTGACACTTTTAAATACAGTCAATGTTTTCTTGTAAGTTGGGTTCAAGGAAACAGTTTTAAAGCATTTCATATATTTCTGCTCAATTCTTTATTACTTATGCAACTTATCCTTGAAGAAAACCTGTATTTAAATTACATACACATTTTTGTGAGTCTGTTTTGAAACAAGAAAGCTGCTTTTGTTTAGGATGGCTCCGCCACTTTAGCTTCAAAAAGAAGAGGTTAAAAAAAGTGGACAGAAGAACCATTAAATATTAAGATGCTAACAAAGTCAGAATCATTTTCACCATTTTATACCTCTACTACACATCTTTAAAACTTACAGCTAGTTTTATGAGGTATTCAGTACCCGGGAAAAGCTGGGGAATAGTAAAATCCAGAAAAAGTTCTGTGCTGTTATAGATTACATTCCACTTGGTAAAATTCTGCTCATTGGTGGCCATATAAATGATATAGCGATCTAGGATTCCATTTACTTCTACTGGTTCTTTCCATCTGCAAATAAAAGCAAAATATGATCAAGACCAGACCAAATGAAGATTCAGACCACGCTGAAAAATGTAAGGCTTTGTTTAGGGAACTTCATGGGGTTTATTTTGAGAATTTGAAAACGCAGTTCTACAATCATAAAAATAAATCTAAGCCATACCTCTAATGCAGTATTTGTACTCAGTAGATAAATGATTACACACAAAGCAGGGGCTACAAAAGGAGCATATCACCAGAACATTTCCTGCTCTGAAGTTTGCAGAGGCTATGCCCATATGTAGGTTATACTGATTGCGTAAAGACAAAATGGAAATTAAGTTGGCAAGTGATAATCAGAAGGTTCACAGAACCACTAAACTAATCACTTCTATGCATTTAATCATAATAAATTTAATTTTATGTCACAAACCCTTCCCCTGATTGAACTCACTGGAATTCTTGAATAAACTGATGCACTATTGTGTTGTCAGGAAAGAAGAAATCCTTACTTACTGTACATATATTGTTCTAGAATCCAAGACCGTCAGGACTGGGGCATCTACATGAGATGGTGGCAGCTGTGCCGTAAACAAGGTGACCTGGGAACTGTTTGTACAGCCAGCAAGAGTGCACGCAGTGAGCAGGAACTGGTGCGGTGTGAAAACTGCCAGATCTAGGGCAAAAAACAATCAGGAATTTCTGTGGTGCATTCATTTTCACTTGTTTTTCTGTAGCGTTCAGACACTAGTGAGTTTAGAAAATCAAGAGGAAGGGGGACCTGTATCTCTTAAACGTTTCAGGTTTGCCCCGGGGGAATGAATAGGTACTGTTTTTTTAGTAGTAGACAACAGCAAATTTTCACTACTCATAGATCAGTGGGGTGTGCTTTGGCTGAGATAACCCCACTGTGCTCCATTTACACCAGAATCTACACCAACCAATCAAAAAAAAAAACCCAAGTAATTAAGATTTTTAGGTGCTACATACTACATCAATTTGCTACAGTGGTAAATGAACACCTTTGAGATGATTAAATCAAATCAAATTAAAGTAATGGAAAAAAACAAGTACAGGTTCATTAACACAGCTGGATTATACATATTTTTTTTAAATGTGCTGTATGAAACATTAATGTCAAGCATTGATAGATACAACGATTCACTCCATGCAGATTTCACTACAGCATGAACACAAAGGAAGCTCATTGTTGCCACCACCCATACTGATCCGTTCTCTCTTTGCCTGTTTGTTTTCAGCTGAACAAAAAACCAAACAATTGCAAGATATATTCCAGTAAAGACACCTCATCTGATGCTATAGCAAAACAACTGTTCCATGGTTCTTAATTTTGAAGCTATCTTGAGTTTCATTACTGCAGAAAATGGTGAATAAAATGCAGCATTTTTGCTGAATAAATATTCTAAAAGGTTATATATTCTTCCCTATACTAATACAGGAATGCTTTTAGAAAAATTATGTCAGCATTACTTTCATGCTACAATTTTCTAATATTTTCCTTTCTATTTTTTCATTAAAATACAAATCATAGACTTGAACTAGCAAAACTTTTAAGAAGGAATTTACAGTTGAGGTTTTGGCAACAGTATAACATATACAGGTAAAATGTTTGTTCAGTAGACACACATTTTCAGTATGTCAGAAAAGTTCTGTGTTTTTGTAAGACATAACAAATAGTAGTGTTTTCAGAGCCCAATAATATCAAACTATATTTTTTACAAAATATTTTTGAGCACAAATCAAAAATTCCAGTTGGATGACACATCACCAAAGCAGAGATGGTGTAGACCCAACTTCTGTCTCATTTTTTTCCCCTTATGTAACACCTCCAAGTCCCTGCAGAAATGCAATTTCTTCTGATTTGCTCAACTCCGTGTAAGCAGAGAATGAACTTGTGCATTTTTACTGAAAATACCATACCACTCAGTGGTATTGTTCTATGGAGCACATGGCAAGTTGTGAGTTAAAAAAAAATGCTGCAGCTAAAAAAAATCATCAAGTGAATGCCTGTAACAGTGACATGTTTAATCAACATAATGGGACTGATTCTACCAGGGTTAAGCAGTGCTTAAGTCAGTGAGAGGGGGAAAGCACACTCCAAAGCAGGTGCTCAAGCTGGCTCAGCATGCAGGGAAACTCCACATACTGCACTGGCTGTATTGCCTTCATTACTGTACACCTCCCTGGGTCCCATATTCCCTGCAGCAGCCATAAGAGAAGGCAGAAAAAGGTGCTGAAAGTCTGTGACATGAGTATTACAAATTACATGTTGTGAGTGGGCAATCAAGTGACCAGAAGGATTTTACTTTCTGCAATCCTAAAATGAATAGATGAAAGCAATTAATGTATAATTCACAATCTCCTAGATACTGATGATGCATTCTTTTCTCAAAGTTGAAACTATATGGTAGGGCTTCACCAAAAAGAGTGAACATAACCCGAAGGAAGGGAAAAGAAAAAGTTGATTTCTCCTTTTCCATTTGTTCATGGTGGATCACTGTTTTCCTTGTCAGTGCGGGGTACTTTTCATCTCCTTTAAGGAAAATTCCACATCTGGAGCTACTATTTTTTAAATAGTAGCTTGTAATGAAACCCTGATTTGGTGCACACTATAGCTGATGAGACTACTGGCAGGGATATGTTTGTGGAAATACCTTGTGTAATCTGAATAGGGAAGAATTTTTTCAAGGACTAAGAGAATGGAGGATGGGAAAATGTTTTATTTCCCTCCCTGAAAAAAAAAAAAACTGACTGTAAGATACCTTCTGTGTCCCAGTACCAAGAATAGAAAAAGCAAAAAGAAAAGACAGGGAAACATGTAAAGTTTATAAAAAAAAAAAATAGCAAGGAATGGGGTGAAACACAGCACATATAAGTGCAGAGATCATTTGAGATCAGATGATAAACATACTGAAAGTGGAGGGAAGGAGAGTTTAAAAAATAGTTGAAATATAAAATATGTTTTAAAAGAAACATGTCACCAGAATAAAAGAAAATCTTTATTCCCCATCGTGATTTACTAATATCTAAGTATTTTGACTACTAAATAGAAATTTTCAATGAAATCTCAAAGATTCAGGTGGGATAAAGGCTGAAAAGAAAAATTACATTTATGTAAGCAGGAGAAAAAAACAAAGAAATTCAAGGCTTAGCAATATGATTCAAGCAGCAGCTTTGCCATCATTAAAATCTCTCCACAGACTTCAATGTTTGGATGATCCAGCAAATATAGGATAGGCAGTATTTCTAAGAGGTTAGAAGCAGAAACTGACAAACTGAACAACAAAAATTACATTACATCATAATCAATACATTTATTCATCACAACCTAATTTGGGAGATATTTTCCTATTTCAAGTTCAAAGTGTTTCATAACGGATCACTGGATTCAAACAGCTAGGGATACAAACATGAATTTGAAAGAGAGAGGAGGTTCTTAAAACTACAAAGCCACTGTTTGTCAAGGTCCTCTAACAACAATGCCTTGCTTTCCATTTGCTTGATTGCATGATTTGCATAAGATCAAATGTAGGCAATTGTGGACATGAAAAACAGATCGCTCTCAAACACATCAGAAACAGATCCACAAGCATTATGTGGAAATGTATTGCAAGAAAATGAACCCCAGTGCATGGAAAACTCAGTGACTAATGTCAAACAAAGTATAATTTACAATGTAGGGTGTGAATTATATGTTATTTTACAATTTATTTCATGTTGCTGCTGGATGAATTTCATTGATCTCAATTTACAAGATGAACCCAGTAAGGACATAATTACTAATTTTAAACCTACAGCAAAACCTGCAATTTTTTTCTTAAAAATTTTCTTGGTCAGGTTATATTCCAGTCTGTTCAACAATTCCAGTTCCCTGAGTTAATGTAAAGATCAAATATTTCTTATTTCAATATTCCAATAACTATTCACTGAAAACACTTACTTCTTACCAATATAAAGCTAAGCCCAGAAATTTCAGAAGTTCATTGATGAAAAAAACCCTACATTCAGGATTTGGTCTTGTTCTCATTTCTAGACTCAGAAGAACAAAAAGCATGAAAAGACAAAGATCCTTTTTTGAGGGTACCAGATTCCCTCAAGTCATGGTATTAAAGTAGAAGGTAGACAAAAAAATAATTCTGCATTTTTTGTGCCAAAAGCAGAACAAAGGAAAGAACACTAAAATAATATCCCACATATCTGTTTTAAACCCATTGCTTACTTTCCCTGAAGAAAAAGGTGGAGCAAACAGAGAAGAAGGATCAACCTCCCTTTTCATGTCTTTGACCTCAGAGGCAACACAAACAACTTAAATAATTTTCTAACTCACGCATCAGCAAGAGAATTGTGAACTATAGTGACTATCATTAAAATGGATATTTACATACCACTACATTTATGAGATATGTGGGGTGTTTGGAACTTCCCCACACTAACCAACTATAGTGGTTGGTGTCTCTCCAGTTTCTAATAACTACCTGCATTGCTCCTGAGAGCACAATCAATGCATGAGATAGAAAGAATAAAGAATGACCCTGTCTGCATGGTCAATAAGAACACTCACTTGCTTTGATCAAATTTAATGGGCAGTCATTGAAAGATAATATGCAACAGTACAGTGCCACTTTTAGCATGGAATTTGACAGATGTTACTAAAAAAAAAGTACAAAAACATAATTAGTACAGTAAAAAAAAAAAAATCAACCAGAGATTTAACAAAACATTTAGCTGTCAGAATACATCCCAATTCAAAAATCACACGCTAGTAATAACTACAGTCTTTTAATTTATCTGTAACACTTGTATTTTATTGTATTTTATGTTTGGATTTACTGCAAGAGAGCCATACTCCCTTCCTGTTCCACTCTTCCTCCCTATTTCCATTCCCCCTGGTTTCAGGCAGCTATTCTAAGGACCAGAAAGGGAAATGTCTTGTCTTGGTGAGCCCTCACATGACTTGGGCAAGGAGCCCCACATAGTTTCTCAGGAAAATAATTGAGACAATAGTTATCCCATTGCTATATTTAAAGGCAAATGATTCAGCAACATAGTAGTAAGGGATTGTTAGCAGCACAACAACAAAAACCTGCTGAGAGAGTTTGAAAATGAAAAACTTCTGAAGAATTCCAATCACCATGTAGTTTATGTAGGTACACTACACAAACACTTCATCTCATTACTCACCTCCTTACTCTGTTCTCTCATCTTCTTTCTCACAATCTGTTATATTAACTCATAATAATATTTAATATTTATTTTCTAATATCTAATTAGAAGATAATCTCCTTGGGACCATAAATCTCCACCACCAACACAACCATGTTCCCTTCTGATTTCTGTACACCACCAAAAAATCCCAAACATCTACTTCATATGATGTGTCAAGATCACATTTTCAGGCTTGTGCCATCAGACACCATTAGTACTTCTCTGCCTTCCACCATTTCCTGAAAGCAAGCAACATTCAACTCACATTCAACTTTTAGTACAGTATATTCTGCTTTCTATATTTATAAAGCACCAATCACCTAATTATATTGACTCACAAAGAGCCATCATTAATGTACATCTTTCTCTGGAAGGGTATTTCATACTAATGCTGCATCATTTCATAGATTGCAAACATCACACCACACTCAGCACTTCTTTGAAAATATTTCAGAAGAAACAAGGTATCACAAATGACACTCCTTAGGTGCTTCAGGCAACTGAAACAGGACAAGGTGCTCATGTACCTAATTGTGTCAATTAGCAAAGGATGGCCTTCCACACATGCAACTGGCCCTTTAATTGAAGAAAACATTGATCTTCCAAGGTAGTAGCAAATGCTAACATATTAATTAATATCTAAGAATGCTTGTGTGATTCTGTAATGTTGCAGAGTAAAAAAAAAAAAAAAAAAATTTGTGAAGCCACTGAAAACAAGTGCAAGTAATAAAGAGCAACAAATAAACCCAGGATCACAAATTACTCTTTCCAGGAAGCACCATAAGCTGTTGTTCTGCTCTAAGAACAACTGCAAAGACTTTGACACAATGGCACATGGACAAAATAACTTGGCTTCCAGCTGGCCAACACATGCTGATGTGTTTTAGAAACTATTTGTTCAGCAGTAAATATCTCTGGTTTTCCAAATTACTTATAAAGGAAAATTCTTTACTGTGAGAGTGGTGAGACACTAGAACTGGCTGCCCAGCTGTGGATACCCCAGTCCTGAAGTGCTCAAAGGCCAGGCTGGAAAGAGCTCTGAGCAACCTGGTTGAGTGAAAGGTGACCCAGTCCACAGCAGGTCTCTTCCACACCAGGCTATTCTATGGCTCTATCAAATCCTCATTCCTTTTGAGACTTATGCACTACCAGAATAATTCAGGGAACTTCCAGGTCCCATCTTAGGAAATAAAGAGCATAGCACAAAACCATTTAACATATGGGAGCATGAAAACATAATAGTTACATATTGGACTGTGTACAAGAGTTATATTCAAGATGAAAAACCCTTCGGCACAAATGTGAAAGGAAAGAATATTTTATCATTTCAGTTTGCAATGATTTCAAGAAACTACTAAAGATTTTACATGAGAATGGTTCCACTTTTGGAAAAGGGACAGCTCTGAAGCACATTAAGACTTCTAAAGATAATTATCTTTTAACAGCAAAGATTATCAAGTTTATTTCCCTTCACATTTAGCAAGTGTCTCTTGGTTATACTCTTACACTCTTAATTGTTGTACAGTAAAACTTTCTGCTGTTTATTGTCCCAAAGTCTTGTAATTCTTTGAGCCAAAACTCATTCCTCAAAAGTTAGGTTTCATCCTGACCAATTCACAAGGCCACATAAACATCCATTCCTGATTAATGGGTTTCATTGTTCATTTTTATTTTAGTAAAACTATTTTAGTTTTAACTTTCCTTAGATAGGTATGCATTTTTTTATTTACACATTATTCCTATGCCTATCGCATTGTAAAAGCAGGAGAGCAAGGATTCCAGTCTTTTATTTTAAAGCCACATCCCTGAGACAGCTACTATGGGAACATTTCCCACACTGTTCTTACTGTCCAGTTAGGACACACTAGCTTGAATTCCCAAAGGTGCTCAGCTGAAAAAAAACTCAAATTATGTGAAGTGCACCACACCTCATGGTTTAGAAAAAGCAGAAGGGACACAGTAGAGAAGCACATTTAAACTTCTCTTCAGACTTTAGAGCTTCTGCCTAAATTGCTTGCATGACTCTAAAGACATGTCATGTCACTGACCACAGAAAAATCACCATGCACCTTGGAACCCTCCTTCCCATAACACCCCTAACATGTTTTCCTCTGATCCATCAGCATTAGTCACCATCAGAAAAATATGGAGGCATCTTGGAAGGCTTTTCAAAAGCTTCTCTTGCTGCCAAAACAACACAGAACCAGTCAGTCAGTGCAAACATTCAGCATCAAATGAATCTACTGAATTTCCAAGTTACTTCTTTGCTGACTAGAATTAAAACCATTCACTGTCTCCCTAGTATAATTCAATTATAAAAGCTAGACAAATAAAGTGAGTTTGAAGGTCAGAGGGGGAGACAGCAGAAAGAAGATGAAGCACAATAATTTTTAGCATGCACATGAGGAGAAGGAATTGTGGTCAATAACACTATCTTAGTTTGATATCCCTCTTCCACATTACTTTACACATCATATGGAATGAAGATTTTAAGATTTAAATGAAAATTTCAATTCATGAATGCTTCCAATCCATTCACTATATTTCTTATTCCAGCTTAAATAGAGATGAATTTTTAGTATACAAAATAAGAACCGTAATGTCTCAGTCAATGTTTAGCCCAAAAAGTGAAAAAGGAAAAAAGCATGGTTTGACCATATTACCTCTGTATTACTTCAGCTTTATATTCACAACTGGAAAATATATTTCCAGTAGGCAAATACATTGCAAATTTGAATGTCAGAAACCTGCGTCTATAAAAATGGAACTACTCTGGATTAACATCGGTATATCCAAGAGCCCTTTGGCTCACCAGCAGAAGTACATCCTATATTCCCAAGTAATTCCAATCTTGCTGCAGTGGGAGAAACAAAATTCAGCCCTACCTAACAATTGGTGCTGAGGTAATTGTATGAAGAGAAGTGCCAGGCTGCCACTTTTACAACCCACGGAAGAACACATACAAGCGTGCTGCTGTGGCAAGTAAGATGTGGTTAGATAGGAATATATGGTAAGCAACAGCAACTATTGCTATCCATTTTATATAAATCAATCAGTCACATCTGGAGCAGCATATATCACAAAGTGCAGAAATAAAGCCTGTCTGGAAAACAGCAATGACAGAGCAGAGACTTACAAACACTTTCTTAGGAAGAGAGGCTACAAAATAAAAATTTTAAAAAACCCTCAGAGAAGGAAATAAAGAAGACACACCAGAGAGGGGTATAAGACAGTAAGTGCTACATAGAAATGCAATTAGGATGCTCTGTTCCCATGAATTCCCTTTCAATAATAGAGGGGTGGTGGGTAGTGGGGGGAGAGGAAGGGAGGGAGAAAGGATATGCAACAAATTCAGAAAGGGGAATTTTCAGACACTCACCCCACTTAAAATCATGGCACATCCACTACTGCTGACAAGATGATTCAGGTTATCTTTGTAAATCAAACTTGAGGGAAGAAATATTAAGTATCAATATAATTTTAAAAAAATTTATGTAAACATCACTATAATTTGCAAATCTGTACAACATTCAGGCAAGGGTTTTATACTTCTCTCTTTGTATCTGAGAAAACTTAGAACTCTTTAACACTGTATTTAATTTTATATTTTTTTTGCCAAACAAAGAAAAGGAGGGATGGGATCAAAGGAATAAATATCCAAAATAAATATTTTAACGAAAATTAGACTATTTTACTTGTATATTTTTTTACTAGAATTTAATATGCACAGTAAATTACAAAAATACCATTTTAATCCCAACACAATTGTCCTAATCAACAAAACCCAATTCTTGAAACAAGCAGAAGGTTGAGAAAGCACACCCAACACTAGAAATTGGAACCTTAACAATAAAGCTATAACAAGGCCTCTTTGAACTGCCATCAACTACAGCTTGATTAAAATAATGACTTATAGGTTGTGAGTTTTATTTAGCAAATATCTGCCTTTTACACCCATGATGAGTAACATTTTCACCATTTTGTACAGACCCAGGAATGTGAGATGATTAGAGAACAAATAAGCAAGCCATCATGTGATGTAAGACTTTCAGTAGAAGAGATACTATCCCCTTCCTAGGACCAGAACAGCTCTGTATTCCTGAATTATAGTCAGAGGATAAAGGAGTTTGCCAAACATTACTGTAGTGCTGGAACAAGGATAGTGGGAGGACTCAGCTTCTGAGCACTGCTCCTAAACAAGACAATTTATAGCAAGTTAAATCTATTGCAAGACTACAAAAGCTGAGCTAGTTTTCCGCTGACCCCAAAATAAGCAGCACAGTAAAATATACTGTATTTCTATCTGCTCTTCTCTCTCCTTAGTAAAACAAGCAGCCCAAGATGTGGAGTCATTAATATGGTCAACATGTGGTTGGGCAAAATTATTTTGATTACTTTTTTTTGTTGTTTTGGGTTTTTGTTTTCTTTCATTTCACATCATATTTACTTCCAAAACACACATGAAAACAAAGGAAAAAAAATGAAAAGCTGAAAGTTTTTTTCAAATTGACATGTTGCACTACCCAGTTATGGCATGTAGTGTCAGTAATGCCATCAGATAACATAACTGCCACAATCTGATGTGATGCATTAAACTGGGATTACCAGAATAAATCATGTTTGTGGGTGCACAGATCACAGGTGGTGCAGTCAGCTGCTCTGTCTTATGGCATATCTATAGGATGTGCAGATTAGGATGTAATGTCCAGAAGCTTGCTCTCATTTGTGAAGTGCTCTGCAACCATAAGTCAATAGTAAGGAGCCACAAAACAGTTATAATGGCATAAACCATCATCAGGGAAAAATACAAATCGATCAGTGCCAGCAATATAAAAGAAGAGCTTGCATCTGTCCCCAGTCTCATAAATTCAGTGGTTGTTGCAGGCTTTTCCTCTGTCCCAGAAGTACTTTATTAACAACAGTAACTATCATAAATAATAATAATGAAGAGTAGTTTATTTCAAGACGAATGCTCCTATTATCTGTTGATCCTATACCTTATTTCTTACATCGTGTCTGTGTCCCTCCTGTAAATGGGAGGGGAGAGCTAGCTAAATTTATTGTTTGAAGTTTATGCCTTTCGATTGGCAACAGAGTGCTATGCCCAGAAAGGTGTCTATGTAGGCTTCTTGAAATATCTGCATACCTTAACCAGCATGTTAAGCCTCTACAAAGAAGGCATAGAATTTACATTCTACTGCGTGCTATAAATAAGTAATAAGAACAGATTAGAATTATGCATTTACGCCTACTAGTGAGAGTGAGATGCATAATTCACAAGTGGCAAACCCTTAAGAGGTTTTTGTATTTCACCCCACCCCTCTCCCTGCTCCAATCTTGCCTGTGTAGAACACAGTACATTGTTCAGTCCTGCCATTTCAGTGTTTTAATTTTTCTTTCCAAGATAGGTTGTTTAGGTTTTATAACCACTACTTCTTTCTTGCAGGACAGCAACTGACACTGTGTTAGTAGTCATTGCTGGGTATATGCCCACATTATGTTACATTATTGGTATAATCTTTATGAGTTTTCTTGTGAAACTCGGGGACATAACTAAGAGAACACATGACTTGCAACTGAAACCTCCCTATGCTTCCCTAGCACTGTCTGTTGGAACAGGACCAAAGTAGGGCCACCAAGTTGATTAGTGGGATGGAGCACCTCATCTATCAGGAAAGGCTAAGAGAATTGAGATTGTTCAGTCTGAAAAGGAAGGCTTTGCGATGATCTAATTGCAGCCTTCCAGTACCTGAAGGGAGCCTGCAAGAAAGGCAGAGAGCACGTAGTGACAAGAGGGGATGGAATGAACTGGAGGAGAGTCAGTTTAGATTAGATTTTCAGGAGGAAATTTACTCTGAGGGTGGCAAGGCACTGGAACAGGTTGCCCATGGAAGCTGTGGCTGTTACCTCCCTGGGAGAGTTCAAGGGCAGGTTGGATGGGGCTCTCCGTATCCTGATCTAGTGGAGGGTGTCCCTGTCCATGGCAGGGGTGGAACAAGATGATCTGAAGGTCCCTGTCCACTCAGGCCATTCTATGATTCACAGTTGACATACTGCTCCTCTAGCTGGACCTCCTGGAGGAACAGATTAATTTCTATGTCGATTCACATCCTCAGCTTCTCTGCTGAAGCCTGAAAGTACCTCTAGTGACCGCAGTTTTTATGATAGCACATGAAGACCACAGATTTTGCCAAAACTGTGGCCTTTCCCCATAGCAGTTCTACCTCCAAAAACGCTGTTACTTGGTGATAAGGTGTCGAAACAAGGATGCATTTCAGTCTAGCTGCTTTACTGCTTTTTGTTTCTCTGGCTGCACCACTACAATTTTGATTCATGTACCTCCCAAAGAAGCATCACTAAGGACAGACTCTTTGGTGGAGAAGTTTCCTTGTAATTTCTCTCAGCTGTTTTGAACTTAGTCTATTTATCTACCTGGATTTTTCTTTTGCCCTGCATGCAAATATTTTAAATTATTTTCTAGCTCTATTTGCCATTTGTTTATTTTGCCTTGATCTCTGCCACACAACTTTTCATGTTTAAGCCACACCTTTTACCTCTTTTTTTATGGTAACAGTTCTTATTTATCAATCTTTTTATCTATTCAGTGTATCTCACTTTAATTTTACTTGGCAAGCTTTCTCTGCTCTTTTTCTCTGCCTGTAAACATATGAGAAAGACCTAAATTGCACATGTATTTCAATGCCCAGTACAATTTAACAGCTTAAAAATTGTTACGTGACATTGCAACAATGATATTAAATCCCAAGAGCCATACCTCAAAACATTCAAAACACATTCATTGAAATGTTAAATCTAACTTATCCTTGAGCAGATGAAAAGACTAACATGACATCTTATGAGAATATTTAAAAATTCTTGCCAACTGGATTCAATTTTTGTTCCTTGATCAGAACAAAAATTACTAGCACTATTAAATTTAAGTGATCATAAATAGCTCCAAAGTTGAACTTAATATGAAATTAAGCTTTCAAAGGAAGCTACTGACATATTGCATCAACATGGGTAACTTTCCATTATTGATAATTTCCTTATTTTTTAGCATTTCTCCTAGAAGAGATGTCACTTATGCATCCTTTGTGTGAACTCCCCCTGCCTAGCCAATGATCCTGGATAGGTGAGACATAAGATCCAGAATCTCATAATAAACCATATTCTCTGGTCACCTCTGAACAACCTTATGTAGCCATAAACATACCCAGACATACAAAAAAAAAAAAAAAAAGAGAAAAACCAAATCAATATATGCAGACTGCAAACATGATTTAAATGCACGTCTGTATTCATGGAACTTGGCATGTCCAAAGCAGCCAACACAGAAATAACAATGTTTATCATCCACCTTTCTATCCATCTTAAGACCATGAGTCTAAGCCTTGCTTAAAGCACACTAATCTGATTTTCTTCTTATATATTTAGCTTTATGTTCACTTGAATATTTTTTCCCACTAGTTAATTTCCTGGTAACCCATCACATTAATATGTCACCCTATTTATACAATAAAACTATGGAAATGAAAGAAAGAAAAAGGAAAATCCCCAGCAGCTTTCAGAGTCCAACTACAATGTATGCAAAATGCTTCAGTCAGAAACAAGCAATTATACAAACACATATTCCATGGAAGACTAGTGAAAAGCATGATGGAGTTCAGTTCTGACTAAGAAAGGCTGTTAAGCTTTATGTAAACAATTTAAGCAATCAGTGTAGAAGCCTAAGTAAGATTTCTGGCAGTGATAACAGAAAAGGAAATATCCTAGAATGCCTCCCATGGTTTTTGGGACGAGCTCCATTCCTTTCATATGTTTCCACATAGCTTAAGAGGACAGAGAAATAGATTTTGAAAATACATGAATACTCCAATCATACAAACCACCCTATATTGTTGAAATCAAACTTACATCCAACTATTTTATGGCCTGATAACACACAGTCATGTATTGTTCACACACGAGACAAGACTTGTGTAAGACAGAAAATAGAAAAGTCACCAATTACATTAATTGAAACACATGCAAAAATCAAAGATTTCCCTTTCCATACATTTGTCTCCTTACAGCTTTCCATTTTTTTTCAATAAATAAAGTGATGAAAATATTTCAGTAATAGTAAATGACTTAACACCGTCATGGACACGGTAAATGCAAGGGAAAGGGAAAACTCAGTTGGGAATCATCTAGAAGTTCTGCTGTGGTGTCACCCACCTGTACATTGCCATAATTTATCAATATTCCACTACTGTTAAAGGGATGTTGGGATATACCAGGTATAGAGAGAAGGGTCTGAGTCAAGCACGTGCCAAAGAAGAACACATGTACTGCACTGTCAAATTATCACAGCTGATAAACCAATACACTTTGTAATGCAGCAGCATGGAATAAAATATCTATTTCAAATTAAATATTCATCAACTGTTTAGCAGGTCAGGAGACCAAATGTTCCTAATTAATACAGAGAACTATGAGTATCTTTGTCAGGGCACAAGGAAAAGCTCAGTGAGAAGTTTTATTATGCAGCTGGCAATATCAAGAAGGCTGCCCCACTCTATCTAAGCCTATTAAGTTATTGCTAAGTGAGGTGTGTCCTTATAAATGGATACCTAGAGATTCAAGCAGAAGCAGCAGGGTTGGACTTAGTCCATCTGTGCAAGAGGTGTCATATCTTTATTTACCTGAGTCCAGCATTACTTGAAACTAAGCATAAATCATTTACCAAGCATCTCAGAATGATCCTGGCAAAACAAAACAAAAAATCTTTTAGAAAAGGGAAGATGTTTTTCTTGATCTATAAATATATTATTTATAGTTTCAACATAAAATCTTGCACAGTTTCTGATGTTTTCTAAAGCACTTAATGAAACTGTGACTGGATGAAAACTTGCTTTCAACAAGAAGCTTATTGTGTCAGTTTCATCAAAAAAATTAAAACCTGAACAGAAGCCACCATTTTGTATTACCAGCTTCAGGAAAACCACTGTTACCAGGCATACTGCTGAAAATAAGATCCCACAAAAAGTACTTCAGGCTATGAGCACAACACAGCCAAGTTCTTGCAAATCTTAAATAGTTCTTGTTATGTTTAGTAACAGTGGTCACCATGAGAAAACAGTTCACATCTGTGACAAACTATGACACTTGATGTGAAGCTCTCACTGATGAAAGACAAAATGCAGAGAAATAGATTAGCCCTTCAGAAAAAAATGAAAGAGCAAAGCAGATAAGATTTGGCCAGTTTACCCAGGAGAGGTTCACACACACAGAACTGCAACAACCTGATCTGAGAAGGTAGCAAAATAAGAATTTGCTACCTAACTGCAAAGAGGGTATCTTGGAAAAGACCTACAAACCCACATGCCAGTGCAGAACACCTACAAGGCAATAATATATTGTGTCCTTCTCGGTAGACCCTGTCTTCTGAAGAAATCTCACCATCTTTTATATCTGTTTACCAACCCAGATATTGAAGGAGAAAATACAGAACAAAAAACTTACATATAACTGATTCTGAAAAATATTTAAAGTAATAAGACAGGACAAAATAATCTGGAAGTTTTACATTTTTAGGGTTTTTATTTCTTATCATGGAATTTAGACAAGCCATGAAATCAATGCTTTTCTTCTCTTTGTTTAGAAAATAGAGCCCATAGCCAAAATAATTCTTATGTACCAGAAGGGAAAGGACAGAAAAAATACTCTCTCTGTTCTACAGCTATTAGCTCTGGAGGAGCTATTTTGCTCCAGTTCACTTTGGTACATACAGAAGATTGGAAGGTCCCAATTACTCTAATTTTATAATTTGTGTTGCATTTTAATTTTTAGAAAGCGGTACTCAAGTAACCTGAGAGCTCAGCAATTCCAGCAGGGTTAGCGTGAGTTCTCTCCTGGCTTGCTGTGTTACCCAAATCTGATCAAAGGACAAGGACTCCAGAAGCTTGTCCAGCTGTGGTTTTATAATGACACCATTAGGTTTTGCTCTATAATCAAGGTCCCTAAAAGTCTGTGTAGCTTCAGGCTTAATATCTGCGACAAGGTTAACTGAAATCTGCAGCAAGGATAACTACTTTAGCAGATTGTATCAGCAGGAAATATTTAAACACTATTTAAAAGGATTTTAAATAAGCAGATTTTATTTAACACTGCACTAATGCACTGCAATAGAAAATGATACAACAGAGCTGCTACAAATAAACATAATGCTTTTACCCTTCCCCTGCCCCCCTCCCCTCTAAATTCCCCAGATGTGTATTATTAAGTCCAATGAGTGCACCAGATCTTTCTGTCTGAATTTGAAATACCGGAGCACCAGGCTCAGACAGCCCATTTGCCCTTTGGTTTGGTGCCTGCTTAATCTGCATTCCGGGTCTGTGGAATTAATTACAATAGCACCGGTCACCAGCAATGTCAGTGTTGCCACTTCAGGTGTATCAAATATGCCTTCTTATATGTTAGAACTTTCAGAGGAAGACACTTCTCCCGTAAGGCTGGTGTACCCTGCCCTCTAGTGCCAGGTGCACCTCTAGATGTTCACTTAAATGCATGCCAGGGCCAGAATAAAGCCTGGAGAAGCAAGCATTTTTCATAAGCCATCCTGTATGACTTAACAGCTGGATATGTTGCTAAACCAAATATAAGGAGTCAGCCTGGCACTGTTGCACAGTAGTGCAAGACCCTAAAATAAGGGTGAGACACTGGGCCATGTCTCACTGGGTCATGTGCAACATGTTTAAGATAACCAATTCTAACTGCAAAGAAGTGAAGACTGACTCTTATTGCTCACCATGGTGTTAAAGAAGTCTCTGTTTCACAAAAGAATGAGATATTGTGACATTCAGTGCTATAGTATTTATAAATTTATGCTAACATTGTATTTGATAGCAAATAACTCCTTCCAAAACTTGTAGTGAAAGAACAGACTGAGCACATTTGGTATTTTAAGTATTTCACTACCACCTGGAATATGGGAAATAAACTCGCACCAGAGAACTACAGAATTTTTCTTTTTTTTTTTTTTTTTTGCACTTTAAGGTAAAAGCTTCCTGTTATCTTTGAGTAGGACCTAAAACAAAGGAAAGCAAATCCTTGGAGTTAAAAACTGTTCTTAAACATGGCTATAGCTGAAAACTGTGAAAAGTAACCACAAGAACAACATCTTAAACATAAGCTAATAAGGATTTCCTTCTCAGTGGTTCATCTTCTTGCAGTGATGCATCTTACTGCAATTATCTTTTACATACAACTCTGGGGATTCTCTTGCTCAAGTTGTTCCATTTGGCAATCAGTGAAATACTGATATGATGGATTCTGCTTTTACTATCATGAACACTTATTTAAAAAAGCAATTATATTCATGGGGTATAAAGGACCAAAACCTTTGCCAATTTTTCTCTAAAATGTAGTCATTGCACATGGCTGTGCATGATGTGCACTGTAATCACTACTGGTTTAGAGCAACAACAAAAAAATACAGGTACTAATTTGGGATTCTCCCATTTTTTTAAGTTCAGATATGTTAAACCCCGATTAAACAGATGTCAAACATCTGTCTCTTCCTCGCAATAAAACAAGGCTCTCATTCTAACCTGGTTTTGTGGGATCAGCCTTTCCACACACAGGTCAAATAACAATTTGAATAAGCTAAAGCTTATTTCACACTCTTGGAAAAAAAAAATTGTGAAGACAGCTCTTTCTCACATTTTCCAAGGTTCTCCTTAATATTTTGTCCACAAACGTAGTACAAAGTACTCTGTCACATTTTTTTATAAACTCTTGGACATGCAATTTAGGATAACTCTGTACTCATTTAACTCAGTTGAGGGTCTGCCCTTGTAACATAGGTGACACGATCTCTTTCCAGAAAAACTGGAAACACTTCTTTCAGGTTGGCAGAGAAAAATAAGTTTCTCAGCTGAGTCTTAATAAGAATATCTCCCTTTTAAAGATTCATTATGAGAACCATTAGATTCTGTTAGGAAAATTATACGAACAATATTTGTTAACATTGTCAAGTACCTAGTGCTGCAGAAAATGCAGACATACATCCTCAATGCCAAGCTCAGAGCAAAGATAGATTCATACTTTTTTGTCTTGCTTTGTTTTCTAAAGTATCTGTAATTTCCCTTTATAAACATGTTATACAATGAACACCATTTCTCAGACCACTAAATGCTCAGCTTTTACGAATAAAGGAATATTACGCTCTAACCTTCTTTTTCTAAAATTTCTTCACATCAGTAAGGTTCCCCACAAAAAAAAAAAAAACAAACAACAAAAAAACCCAAACAAACAAAAAAAACCACCCACAGGTAAGTGGGTTACATCTGATAATCTCTGCCTGTGCTATAACATTCTGTATTTATTAGATCACCTTCCTGCTGGTGGTTTTGGCACCACCAGCTCAGCTAGTACTTTTCAGGAAAAGTAAAAAAGAAAACCCACCCTGTTGCCCCTTTCATCTAAGGCAGGCAGAAAATTTCAGAGACTAATTTAAACAAAAGAGAAGACAAGAAGGGATGCCTTGCATAAATTTAAAAATATCTTTACAATAATTACATTAAGAATTCTCCATGTTTCAAAGTAGAAACTTTCGTTTTGTCTGTGAGTGTTTGGATGAGAAGAATATTTTCCTGTTCCGAGGGAAAACCAGCCCAAATTTTCCTAAAATCAAAAGCCTTTTTAAGATCAATATGTTAACAGCTCTGAAGATAACTACACAAGCTTCTCCAACTCCTCACAGCTGCTAGTCATCTACACAACAATGAGGTCTGAAGCTATGGGGAGCAGAACCCTATTGCAACTACTCTCCTGAGTTGCAGATGATAGTCTTGGTTACAGGAGCTTCTGCACTCACACACAGAGCAACTGAAAGCATAAATACAGGGGCATGGATTCACACAGCTGAACTTCGGCCTGGGATCTGGGACTATTTCCTCCAAGCTCATCCCTTGGAGAGATTAGGCTTTCACTGGAATATAAGGATGTGAAATACAACCCAGATTGCATGAGGAAGCAGAACATACACCACAGAAAGCAAATGCATAAAGGTGGGAGGCAGAAAAATCACAGGCAGACAGTTAATACAGGTGTTGCGGTAGAGGGGCTGGCTTCATTTCAGTGTTTTATTACTCACAACACAGAGACCAAATTTGTCAATATGGGGGAAATATTTAAAGGCACTAATGGATGATAGATGCTTAATGGGTCTCCTTTTTCAATGTGGTAAAGTGTACATTTGCCATATGTGCTTTTAAAGGGTTTCCTTTTTAATTACAGCTCAACCCCTAGAGGAAACAAACACTTGAACTTCCATGAAAATCAATGAGCATTTCAAGCCCTCAACAACTGTCAAGATCAGAAATTAAGCTAACATTATATTTGCCATTATGGTGTTGAGAAAACAACAACCTCAACTTATGGATTGATAAGCCTAAACTGATAGCCATTTTCATGGTCTGAAATGAAATTCAGTGAAGTACTAATTCTTAAACAGAATTTGTCTTCTTAAAAAGAAAGGTTTAGAAAACCATCACATTTCAACATACTTCAAAAACAAAGAAAGAATCTATTATTTTCTGGTATAGACTACTGTCCAGGAATTAAGTCATACAGTTCCTAAATTAGGAAAATAATTTTGGTGAGTAAATAGAAAAAAACAGATGTCAGAGACAAAGAACTTTGTGTCTCTGTTTAGGGTCAACAATATATTATGTTGTGGCAATAAGTCACCGACATCACTAGCATACATGCTGAAAACAGAAGGACAATTATATGGAAAAGACCAAGACATACATAACATAATAATCCAAAACCAAAAGCTCCAACTTTTCACCATAAAACTGTAGCCCTTGTGGAACTAAAAAAGAAGATCATGTTATCCCTCTTTTAAATCTAGCCTACAAAGTGAAAAATCTTGGGCTCTGTAAGGAAGTAAAACCAGGTCAAATTAAAGATATATACAGATCTAAGCAAGACGTTGAATAAACCCAATTCACAAGGACTGGGATTTCTAGTGACCCAAATCCCAGCCTGCTGGCTCACATTGCCACTTCTCCCTAAGTCAGAGGGAGAAACTGGCAGCTACATAAAATGGATCCAAAGTAATAGACTGATCTCCACACCATATAGAAAAGAGTGGGTCTTGTGGTGTACAGCTTATGGTAACATGATCTGATCCACCAGCCTTCTCTTCTGAATAAGTTAGGATTTTCTGTTTTCTTTAGACCCATGTCTGCCTAAAAGTTAATTGAAATAAAAATCGTGAAATTCTCAATAAGACCAAAAAAATAAAAATTTCAAGTAAAATATGAATAAATACTTTCTACATAAAAGCAACAAGAGCTTCTCTAGGAAACTTATGAACCAGATGAGATTTCATCTGACTACTTCCGCTGAAAGTATTCTAACATATCACTCAAGATTTAATGGTAGAAGCCTTATGCTTTTCTATATTGTCAAAGAAGAATTGCAAAAGTTACTTGACCATAATTTCTATCAATAAGCATTCATTTTGATAGAATGCTAATTCTATCTTCAGACTGCAAACAGACATGAATCTAAACCAAACAACCAATATTACAGTGAACAATTCCTCAAATGTTTTACATCACTTACCCATTTATAATCTGCAGATTGCAGATTAACATTTTGGTAAAACAAGGGACCTATGATGAAATTTCAGTAATGATTTTATTAAGAATGGGAACACAACTATTTGCACTTCAAATATTTTAAGAACAGTGCTACGATATGGCAATGAGAGATTAATGGAAATCTTGGGAAAAAAAAGATAAATGGCACTGCAGGAATACCAGAAAACTGGGGAGATGGGGGAGAAATTAATTGAACCTACACTTTTGATAAATATTTATTTTTTACAGAAGAAAAATGCACACTAGTTTGAGCTGTCATTATGCTAACCTATATCCTATTTTTCATATTATTAGTAATACATAATGTGGTAGTTTATATTCAAAAATAAAACCAGAATGTATATACCTCATGTATTTATCCAGAAATACACTAAGGTTACTATGGTTACGAAAAATCCATTACCTTTGAATACAGAATGAAAAAGTTTGACTTAAAGTGTGCACTATTTATTATAGCGATCATCAACAGCCTTCAGGAGGTTCTCTAACTGGATTCATTTTTCAGTGTCAAAACTGACCCACCACACCAGTACCTTATGGCCTGTGCAAGGCAAAGAAATTTGAACTATATGAATTTTTAAATATGTTTTATACTGACTCAAGATGCAGAAACGGCTTTGAATTTTAAGGCCTTACATTAAAAAGAAAGTAGGGTCTTGGTACCCTTTCCCCACCCGAGTTGTACAATATGAAATGCTTTATTTTCACTTGTACCTACCAAGATATGGAAATTCTGATGGGTCCACAGTAGTGCTTATGCTGTGGCATGACACTTCTAGTTCCATGTTTTCTTTCTAGTTTTTTTGGTTGTTTGGGGGTTTTATGTTTGTTTTTTTGTTGCTGTTGTTGTTGCTGCTGTTTTGGGAGGTTTTTTATTGTTTTGTTTTGCTTTTTATTTTTTTTTGTTGATATTGTTCTCATGATGTCTGAACGATTTGGATAATTATTAAATTACACCAATTAAATTAAAATAGAAAGTCATATTACTGTGCTTCACTGTATTGCCTAGTGACAGGTGCCTAACTTCACTGCAATAGTTTAAGAGTACCGATATAATTTGTCTATTGGCACATAGCACAGCTATTATAAGAAGAAAATCGATTGTTTATGCTTTTAATAAATGAATTAAACAGAGGTTATTCAGGTAAGCAATATGGTATCTCTCTAATTAAGAATATTTAAGAAAGGCAGTAAGAAAAACTATTAAACCTGTATATAATTTCTTCAACAGTTTGCAGTTTACTTGCTTTGAGAGCTGGATGGTATGAAATCAAAATGTTATAAAACCATTAAAAAGATGGTTCAGGTCCTGTGAAAGAGGCAGAAGACATAGCTACACCATCCATGGTGGTGTTAATTTCCATGAGTCCCAACAAAGAGTAAGATGCTTTAAAATATGAAACCCATCAGGCTTCAAAGCACAACCAGCCAATTTTAGAATTATCTTTCTTTCTTCTGAAATAAGAAGGGGTCAATCATAAAATTGTTCACTGCAACCATGAGATACCCATCTGACAAGCTACCTAGCAGAGAACTCACCTTTTACAACATGCTTAGTCCCATTTCCAGAGTAAATTGGTATCCCGTTCATATATAAAGTGTAATGTGTAATAATACCATTTGGTGTTTTGGGTGGACTCCAACTCATCAGCAGGAACGTGGGAAAGGATATTGCTGTGGGTGATTGCACATCTTCAGGGGCTGGTGAAAAAAGGTATAAAGTTATACTACATTGTCTTTCCACAAATAATAAAGTATTTCAATGAAAAGCTACTATAACAGAATGCTTTTTTGGTAAAGCTGAAATTTCAGAAAAGATTTTATGCCTACAACATACCAGAGTTTTGAGATGTCTCCTACATTATGTGAGGATTTCTAGCCAAACAGAAATTTTTATGAAATACAGCAATATGCTCTTCGCTTTTAGGAGAATAATAATGTTTCTATAATTTTATCTTTCCAGCTTGGTTCAAGGTGGGAGGTACAGGATTTTAGTGCAGTCCTTTTTTTCATACAAATTATTTTCTCTTCTTTCATGGTCTTTATTCCTAACTAAAAAGTAATAATTCAAATCACCAATGCAGGTGATGTGTTCTTAGGCACTACCCCCTTCTTTCAAATTTTCATAATTCAATATACTTAGTAATGTTTGTTTAATGTAGATTTTATGTATATAATATACTGGAAGTTGGCAATGGATAATAATTTAGGAGTAGAGTTCTTTCACTGTTCTAACAAGTTATACATTATAAGCATAAGGAATCCCAGTGAATATCACAAGGGGAGCAGAGCAGAGGCCTTAGTCTGGGACAAATATCTTGTAATTTACAAGCTCTGTGCTAGCAATTTAAAACAATAACTAGCAGTGCCTGGCAATGTGAAAACAATATAATGAATGTTTCAACAGGGAAACAGGGATAGCTGGGGGGTGTGATACGGTGTCTGTCTTCTGTATCACCAATTTATTGTTGCTAAGAGCATGCAACAAGAGCGTTCAAAACCAGAAATTCCACACATCGGCTTTTTTCTCGATTCTTCTGAGGGATGAAACACATGTTCCCCAGGGCTTTATTCAGCCTTAGGGGGGGTGGGGGGAGGAGGGGGAACCACTCTTGCCTAAACCATTCCGTTATAACAGGTAAGTATTTCTGCTTTATTCACTAAGCTGAGAAAATATGACATAAACAATTTATTTTTAATTACTATGCCACATCAGAAAGAAATACACAAATATTGAAATAATGTGTTTCATGTTTATATCACAGGGACCATTAACTATTTGGCTGTCAGAGGCTGCACTCTTTCATGGAGGATGCCACCAGACAATCTCAGTCAGTTTATCTTGAACCTCCAAGAGGCAATACCTGGATTTTGATTTGATTGGTGCTGCTGGCAGTTACTAATGTGGTCACGTCAAAACTCTGTTCTAGCAGTGTTAGACTGCAATCTTCAGCACTGTCCTCATCAAGACAACACCTTGCACAACAACCTGCTTTGGCAGCAGTTAAACACTTCAGCATCCTTTTAATTATTATGGCTATAATTCACATGACTTCATGCCAAAATTTTATTTTGTTTATTGGTACTGTATTACAACCTAGTTTATATAAGAAGATAAAACAAAGAACTGTGGGAGGGAGGGAATTTTGAAAACTACTTTGCATCATGGAAGATTAACTACTGTCCCATAAATACATGTCAATGTCTTCATTATTCTACTGGTATAGATTTGGAGTAACTGATTATTTTAACTGGATTAATATGGCTTTAGGATGACAAAACTGGGAGATATGAACTTTATGGTTAATTCAGAATGAAGTTAGATATGTCACTGATATTTTTGGGGCATTTGTTCTAATAATTGACAAGCGTTACATATCAGCCTAGATTTTAAAGTCAGAATTGAATGCATTTTTTCTTTCTTTGTGCCCTAGTTCTTAATGTAAGCATAGGAAGCATTAATTTATACTCACAGCTTTTAAGTTGGAGCACAACAACACGTAAAGTGTTTAGGAAAAAAAAAAGGAGAAAATCTGAACAGCAATTAATAAATAACTCAATTGGCATTTGGCAGTTTCATCACACTGAAATAATTGTTGCCTATTGCTGGCGTTTAGTGGTTAAAAGAAACCATGGAAATCAACCGTTTGATTCTCAATTTCATACTGTGCCATACAATCAATTCTTTTTAGTCAGACTGTCTCTAGATTTACTTCTGAGCCATAGTAAAATGAGGAAGCTTTCATTAATCTTTCAGATGCTTCATATTAATGACAAGGCTCTTGCATGAACAATGTAACAGCAATTAAAAAGCCCATTAATCTGCATTACAGCTATTAAAGATGCATGTCATTAAAGGGTATGGAGTTTGATTCATTTTCGCACCCCCCAAAAAATGGAGCAATTATGGTCTGGCAATGCACTTTGTCATCAAATTAGGTTGGGGTTTTCCAGCAAATGGCTTTGCAGCGTTTAGCTCTTCTCCTGTTTTATTATTCATGACTGAAATGTGGAAGTCAAGACCTTTGAAATTACTTTACCTTCTTGTGGAGTGGAGATGTTCAATGCATGCAAGCTCTCAGTACAGCCAGCCAAAGTGCAAGCAGTTAGGGATACAGCATAGTTTGTGAAGGGACGCAGGCCCCTCAATACTCCTGCAACACAAGAAAGCAAAGTGTTATGCATGTAGTGTACAGACTGATTGCATGCAGACACCCACTGAGGGAAAATAAACTTTTCTGTTGCAGGCTCCTACTGATGCAGGAGGAAAAGAAAAATTATTTAAGGTTTTGTTCCTATTATCCGTTACTTAAATTTGATAAAATAATTTAAGAACAAATGATATTTTATTACATTTTTAGTACTTAAAATGCACCTGTGCTTCTTTAGTTATGCTCATTGAAAGAGATACTAAAAACAGAGGTGTATATTTTAATGTGACAGTGAAGGAGTTTTTCCCTTAATTCCTGTCTCAAATTTTTTCCATTTGTTCATTTTGTTTTTCTGAGAAATTTTCACTGTCTCTCAGAACAAATTTTTTTTAATGTGTCCTCTTCCATGATGTCTCCATTCATCCATAAACTGAAATTTCTTTTTTTTATTAAACATCCTACTTGTCTTCCATTCAGTAGCAGCATGTAGACCATACATTTGCTACACTAACAACAGTAATATAATTCAGGTGACAAAGTACCCAAGGGTTTACAAGAAGAAAAGATCTGGGACAAACACTCCCTACCACAAAGTTTTGCAACGTTTTGAACTATCATATACAGAAGGATTAAAAGGGGGAAAATTTAGTTTGGAGTAATTTTAAGAAACATTGGCAGATCCCATTTCAAAGTAAGTCCAACAACAAAGTAATATAAAATCTAAATACAGAAGTAATTAAAAGAAGGTCAATCCATGCCAAGTTTTATTTCAAACCATGTTCTCACCATGACTGTCATAGCTCTAGCAAAATCAATGTGGTGTTTCGTTAAAAAAAAATAAAATTTATAGAAAATTATGTTATTCCAAAACTGTCCAACACTGGGGTTTTTACAAATCATCTCAAAAAGCAACAGCACGTCAAAGAACTGTAATTTCTGGCCAATTGTCCCACAGTACAAGAAGTCTGAAAAGCCCCCAGCATTAGATGTACACAAACAGATAGACAAAATTATTGCTCTTCACTGGGTTACCACACTAACAGATTGCAAAATAACTGTATTTCATAAAAAAATATTTTTTCCTCACATAAGCCCTTTATAATCACAAAAAGGGCATGGAGAATTTGATGTTGGAAATTAACAGCTACAGCACAAATATATTATTTTCTGAATAGAACCATCAGTCTGTACAAGTTTATATTGTCTTTATTAATAGGTGTGTTAACATTGAAAATATGAGATTAGCTTTCACTGAAATAGTAACATTTATGCTTTTTTCTTACAATCAATCAGGAACTTCAAAGGTTGGCATAGTAATGATCTTTCTATTTAAATTCTCTGGGGTGCGCTTCTACTCATACAAATTGAGAGCTATTGAGAAGTAATCACTTTTACTTCAGAGTAGTGATAAAATAAAACCAGTTGACCAGCATCTGCTTGCTCTGGTTACAGTTTTGCTTTTGCAAATCCCCAGTTAACAGTGGAGAGCTGAACTGACATCCAATCTAAATGTGACAGGAGAGAAAAAGAATGCTGTGTCTGTCACCACCAAAGAAATGTCCCTGCAATCTTCCTGTGATGGAAGTAGAATATTTTTAAGAGCCATCAAAAAGACAGAAAATAGGAAATAATGTTTTCATAGAATGGTCTGTGTTGAAATGGACCATAAAGATCATCTAGCTCCAACCCTCCTGCCATGGGCAGGGACACTTCCCACTAGACCAGGTTGCTCAGAGCCCCATTCAGCCTGACCTTGAAGACTTCTAGGGATGAGGCATTCACAATTTCTCTGGGCAACCTGTTCCAGTGCCTCACCATGCCCACAGTAAAAAATATCTAATTACCTAAACTCTTTCAGATTAAAGACATTACACCTTATCCTTTCACTACATTCCCTTGCAAGAAGTTCCTTTTCAGCTTTCTTGTATGGCCCCCTTTTAGGCATTACTATGCCTGTAAAGTATTGGAAGCTACACTAAATTCTGCATCACAAAAATTGCATTAGTCAAAACACCATCCTTTTCTAAACAAGACAGTATTTCCACTTATTTCCAGATCATAAAGGGTTAAACCCAGAAAAGTATAAAAAGTGCTTTGGGAATTAACTCCACAAATAAACACAAGGAGGAACCAAATCCTCTAACTGACATTTGCAAGTTCCTGGCCAAGAGGAGCATGGCATTGTATATACACCATCTCTCTATTCACTCTGAGGTGCTTCAGGAAACAATTTAGTTTGATTTTTACATTTAGCACTTGTAGCATTTGTTTCTTATGAAGCAATGAATTAATGCTCCTTGCATTTCTTCTTGGAAGACATCCTGTAGGGCTACTGGCACTAAGAGCTGCAGAATATCAGACATCTCCAAAAATATGCCAGGACATGTAGAGGGTTTGGATAGGGGTGTTTGGTTTACTTTTGACAAAGTAGGAAGGTTTTATATGAAGCACCTGTAGCACAACAGACTTCCCATTGTATAGGTAGGTTTGTAAAAGGCTGAGAGCATTTACATTTCAAAAAAACCAACCAAACAAACAAACCCTTTTGCTACAGGATGTCTATGTTTAAAATAAAAAAAAATCATTCAGCAAAGGCAGGAACTTAAATTTATTTTTTTCATTCCCTAATTAATGTCTTTCCTTCACGTGTACTCTTGCACTTTTTTTTTTTTTTTGACTAAGAAACAGATGTGCATAGGTAGGCAATAGAAAGTGCACAGATTTTATTTACATACTTCAGCAAACTACTTTTTTCTCAGCTGCCATCCTATCTGTTTGGCCAGCATCCACTGTAATCTGTTCTCCTTCATTATGTTAATCTGTGGGCGGAAAGATTTCTGTCATCTTCAAATCGCTTGTACAGCAATGGTAAACACCTTGGCCTGTCTGTAATTGGACAGGTGTCTGCATTGGTGTCACCCGGCTTTTAATTCAATTAAAGAACTGGCTGCTCTGCTCTCATTACCCACTCATTTCCTCTGCACTTTCAGTCAGTCAGTGAAATTTACACTCAGCACCTGACTATGCTGAAATACAAAGTCAGCAGTCCCACAGCAAAGATCATCACTGATATACGTGAATTAATTTAAGGAACAGCAAAATAAATTTTGCAGTAAAAAATAGCCTATGATCCAGTAAAGTTGGCTGACAGCTTTAAAAAAACTTTCCCCTAACTCCTCAAATATCACACTCTCAGAGTGGCATCTCTTGTCTATACCCAATAATAGCTGATCTGATAAGAGTCCATCAGGCTTTCCAAGATGGAGTGCTAACAAAGCAAAATTTGGCCACGCTTGCATGTATTCTCTTAATGCTAACAGGAGAGCAGTGGATAAATTGTCACTTTGATCAGGAGATAGGATTAGAGACATCATCAATATTTAAGAAGAGGGTCAGCCTCACACATTTGGGATATGGGTCCCATGCATTCGGTCTGCCACTACAGAGCAGCTGAATCCACCTAGACTCAAAATTTACATCACAGACTACATTCGAAGCCTTAAAATCCACATGGGGAAGTGGAGATGCTAAATCATTTTAACACACCACTCCTATCTGCCCAAAGAACCTTTGGAAATAAATTAAAGTTCTAACACAGACATTTTGACACAGTGACCCCATGAAACTGAATAATGTCATTTGTTAAATATGAATGTAAAGTTAACAGTCTAAAAGAGTGATCTGGAATCACACCTAGAACATTAAGACCACTTTATATGCAAAACTAGTATTTAATTCTCTATACTTTTATTTAAATGGTCTTTAATTATTTGCAATATTGAAAGTCACGGTTTAGAGTTGTGCAAGAGAGAAGATGCTAGGTTAATTCTAGCAGAGGAGGGATAACAATGTGGATATGTGCAATAGCAAAGGGGTCAACAATGAATTTATGGTAAAATGGCTGTGTGGACTCGTCAGAGTTAGCTGCATATTTATGTCCACTCCACTCAATATTCTAATGCATGCACTATATATGAGAAGATTACATATCCAGCTTTTTTCCCCTTCACTTCTTCTTAAGGCAGACATTTCTTTTGTTCAGGACCTCTCAAAGGGAGCTCTCATACATTTAGACAACACAGACACATTCCACAGCATTCTGGCAGATTTTGAGTGGAAAACTAGTACTTCTTATTTAAAACAAACAAACAAACAAACAAACAAACAAACCCTATAAAGGTTTAGCACTACAGTATGAGGGCTAATAGTCTGTTCATAAAAACTGAGTGCATTTTTTTGCCAAAGCAACTTTTCTTTGCTGGATTTTTTTATTGCTTCCTCCCTAACATATTATTTAATGAGGACCTATTTTGAAATAAACCTACTGCAATTGAAACAACACTTGACCATGATTTACCTTAATTCTTTCCTAAGCTTTAAAAACAAAAATTACCAAACCTTTCCTCCTCAAACTCAGACTATTTAGCTAACTTGAATGCCTGAGGTCATACAGCATCTGTCCAACAAAGTCACTTGTGTGTCGAGATGCATCATTGCCACACCACACTTAATCACAATCCACTGATCAGAAAAGGAAGTCCTCAACTGACTTTGTTTTTGACAGATTGTAGCAAAAACTGTTTAAGTACATGTGTCTTCCACATATGCATTTCTGAACCAAAAGCCTGTGCACATCAATCTGTCACATACATCTGCATTTTAAAGCATATTTTAAGTATAGTACGAGTAATAAAATGAGCCACTCAATGAGGGCACCTATTCCAACTCTTTGGCTGATAAGAAAAAACAAAAGTTTTAGTTTAGTTATTGCGTTTAGGTGGCTTGAAAGACTCTTTTCCCCCAACAGAAATATTTCATAATAAACCATACATAATCTCCACTGTCTTTGAATATGCAATTCAGTTTACAGTAGTTCAAGGAAACCTGTTAGAATCTTCATAGCACAGGGAACTCTCCAGTTCCAGTTCACTCTTCCAGTTCTCTGCTTCAGTTTGCAGAAAAACCTTAAGTGAACAGTGCAATTTTGCACCAAGAGTTAATTAACCAGCCTCAATCATTCCAAATAACTTCATCATTGCTTATTTTCTGCAGTAAGATTATTCCTTAAAGTTTGTAGAGACAAAGAAATGCTGTTTATTTCTCTGCAGATTTTTTTAAACATGTCTATAAAAACATAATAATCCTTTCTAGCATGAAAAACATCAAGAAATTAACTTTTTATTAATAAAAGTATGGGTATGTATTTAAGAGTTGATGTAATTTTGATAAAATACTCAGGTTTATTTAATCACACAATTTACATTTTGTATGAATAAATTTATACAACAGCATTGGACTGTAAACAAGATTCATTGAGGTTTAAATTCAATCAAGTTTAAATCTTAATACTGTAGAATATTAATATAATTAATGTTTTAAAATTCATATATTGAAAAATATGCCACTAGTCTGCTAAAGCCAGCCAAATGAAAGGAGAAGGGAACCTACATTCTGCCACTCTGACTTAGAGTCACTAGGAGCTCAAGCACTACCTGACAACTCACAGAAACCTAATGGGCATAGACAGGTCTATCTACCCCTTGTTGCAGTAGCTGCCCCAGCCAAACATTCTCATCAACATATGAAGTTTTACAACTTTAGAAATTTGTCTCAGCTTGGAGCAGGGATTTGGGAGTGCTCCTAATGCTCTGGCCCTACATACATTTATCTTAGTTGGTTTGCAATAAACCTTTTCTATAAATTTTTAAAAATCTCATTAACTGCAGTATAGGAATGTTTTGAGGACAAAATACTTGTGCAAACCAAGAGCTTTCAAGTAATTTCAAGTGCATGAGAGTACTGCCCAAGCAACTCACCAACAGCTTCATGCAGCAAACTCCCCATTGGTGCTAAACTGTTCTTTTCATCCCACAGAGATGAAATAGGCCTGAGAGAAACAGCATTTCTAATATCAATCTCAGACAGTGACCCCCAAACCCCATGAGAGGCAGCAGTCAGGCTGCAGAGACCGATCCCAAAGATGCAGACTGCTTAGGCAGGGGACTGGCAGGGCTCTCACTGGAGGGACAATGTCTCAGCTGACAGCATTTGCCAGACCGTGGGCATTTGCCAGGCTTCCCCCAGTCCTATGGCCCCACTGTCCAGCCCTTGCTGATCTGTCACTGGCAGGTGGCCCTGTCTCCTCTTCTGAGAGACTCTCCAGCTAGAGAGCTTTCAAAACCACAGCACAGCTCAGACACTTTGATTAACCATATTAAATCATTAAATTAACTTTTCCTGAGATATTCATCTGCCGAGCATAAAAGACTAAAAGGTGAAAAGTAATTACAAACATGTGTCACAGGAAGGAGGGAATGGCAGCTGTCGACCACAATTTTTTCATTACCACATGTGCAGCCACAACACCAGCCCTTGGCTATTGCAGCAATGACAGAGGTGGGATGAAGTGTAAAATCATACCAACTTGAATGAGAAATCTTTAAGAGGAATAAATATCAATTGTGTGTGCATTTTTTTTTGCAGCATATTTTATTTCATTATTATTTGTAGGTATCATTAGACCCCATCATTTAGAGGCTGGTCAATATCCTGAATTCTACAGTGAGAGATATCTGAATTATAAAATGGGGATTTTGCATGTGCTTGACAAGAGAAGCATCAGAGGATTGTGATCAGTGGCACAAAACACAGAGGCAAGACAGCTGGGGTGTATCCCAGGGTTCTGGGATACTGTTCAACACTTTTATCAATGACTTTGATGATGGAGAAAGTATGCGCCCTCAGCAAGTCTGTGGATGACTACAAAAAGGGCCACTAAGATGACAAAAAGACTAGAGCACATGCCTTCTGAGAGAGAGTGAGACAGCTGGGACTAGTCATCTCAGGAAAAACAAGGCTCAGGGTGATCTATCAAAATGTATAAATACCTTATGGGAAGGAACAAAAGAGCAGCCAGACTATTCTAAGTAGTGCCCAGTGACAGGACAAGAGCCAATGGACACAAACTGAAATACATGAATCACAGTATCCGAGAATATCCAGAGTTGGAAGGGACCCACAAGGATGTTGGGTCACAATAATCTTAGAGGTCTTTTCCAACCTAAATTATTCTGTGATCAGTGAGTCCAACTCCTACCTCTGCACAGGACAACCCCAAGAACATCACCATGTGTCTGAGAGCCCAAACGCTTCTTGAACTCCGGCAGGTTTGATGTTGTGACTACTTCCCTGGGGAAAAAATTAAATGCTAACTGAACACAGAAAATCACTCTTGACTGTGAGGGTGACCAAGCCTGGAACAAGCTTCTCATAGAGAAGTATCTCCATTTATGAAGATATTTAAAACTCAACTGGATGTGGTTCTGGGAAACCTGCTCCAGTCACCCTTGCCTGAGCTGGGGGAGTGGACTAGATAATCCTTCCAACCCAAATGACCCTGTGATAGTCTAGATTCCAAAGGAAAGTAGAAGCAAAAGCAGATGACAGACCACACTGAAACAGTGTGTTCTAAAGCTTCTTCCATTTGTTTAAATAATAATTCTAATTTATATTCCAAATTTTGATGCCAGCATGTGGAATACACCAGAATACAGAAGAAAGCAATCCAGGTTTCAGGAAAAAAATTCTTTAATGCAGTGACTCTGTACTTCCTTTATTACTCTGTGAGTGTGACCAGCTGCATCCAAAGTGCATCAATGTTATTACATGCTTCTCTGAAGGCAAGATGGGCAAGCATGGTACTTTTTGAATCCCAAAGATTTACACTCTAACTTAATACTCTCATCCTAGAATACAGACACTGAACACTATGTTGAAATACATCACCTTACCCAATAAACTCCTGGTTCAACAGTCAGCACCCCATTTTAAGGATTTAAATCTGATGAATATTCCATTCTTGGATGAAAATGAAATAAACAGTTTGACATTTTGGAAGATTACAAGGGTCAGATTTTGAAGGATTTTCTTTCTGAGGAGTCAGAAATAAGTCTTTGAGACTGTGGGATTATGGTCATTTAAAGACGTGTTTTATTTTTAATATTTAGCTCAGCTTTTCTTCTTCTTCTTGACAAGGGTACAAGAGGTTCTTCTGAATGTGACACATACAGTACAGCCTTCTGAGAAATGGCTCTTAACTTTTTGTTACTGTGCTCCAGTTATGACTCAGGACCCTACTGTAATTGTTGAAAAGAATTTACAGTGTAAGTATAGACCAAAACACAACAAATGGGCCTTACAAGCTGCAAGAAAAAACAAAAGACAGAGAGTTGTCAGTACCCTCGGATACATTTCAAACAGTAGATTAATCAGTGCCTAGGCTTAACAGGGAATGAAAATTCAAAGGAGGGCATGGAAAAATACCATAGCTGCTTCATCAGTGATCCCACAGAGAGCTGTGGTGCCTTTTTGCTGTTGCATTAGCAAGCCTACCTGTTTGAGTTATTGTAGCATTGTCTCATGGAATGCAGCAACAAATTTTCTAAGGAAATGCTCCCGAAATTAGGGAGGGAGCAAGCAAAAATTTTTGTTCATAGCAAACTTAAAAGAAAAGCAGGCAAAGACAGTGTCTTCTGTGGGGTTCTGTGTTTATATTAACTTTTGATTAATCAGGAAAGAGAATTAATCAGGGAAAGATACACCTTCTCCTGGGAGTCTAATATTTCTGGGTAGGCAGTTCTTAATATCCACTGACTTGCTCACCTGTGTAGGCTCACTGAAATCAATAGACTAAAGTAAAATGACTTTGGATTGGTGATTTAATTGACACTTGTCTCAACTCTGACCTCACCATGAGGACATGAATCATATATTTCATACAATGCCAAAACTGGAAAATACATAAATAAACTGTTGGGCAGGAGTTATAAAAAACAAGAGGAAGCACATCTTACACACAAAAAACTCAACTGGAACAATTACTCCCACAGCAGCTACAGAAACAGAAATAATAAAAATGTATTAAAAAATAAAGACAATTCTACCATAGACCATTAAGCAGGATGGTCCAGATGTAGATTTCAGCTGAAGAATTCCACAACCAAGCAATTTGTACTAACAGGAAGACTCATTCTATGCTTAGCACATTTCTTACACTTTCTTCCTAAGCATCTAGAGAATCACAGAATATTCTGAGTTGGAAGAGACCCACATGACTCATGAAGTCCACATCTTAGGTGAATGGCCTGTATAGAGATTGATCCCACAACACTGGTGTTAATAGCACCATACTCCAACCAACTGAGCTCATCTCAGGGTCATAATCTGACACAGCCACATAGATCAATAATTTGAATACAGACATTCTTGTGTTCTTTGGGTCATGTGAGTGGCCAATGTGCTGCTGTTGCAAACAAAGCAAATGGGATGCTGGATTGCATCACAAGGGCATCTCCAACAGAGATACAGAAGTCATTATTCCCCTCTACTTAGTTCTTGTCAGGCCACACCTGGAACATTGCGTTCAGTTTTGGAGCCTGCTGTGCAAAAGAGATGTGGACTAGCTGGAGAGAGTCCAGAGAAGGGTGACAAAGATGATCAGAGGGTTGGATAGCTTGTCAAAAAAGGAAAGACTGAGAAAATTGGATTTGTTCGGCCTTGAGAAAAGAAGGATCAATAGAAATCTTATCACCATGTTCAAGTATTTAAAGGGTGGCTACAGGGATGATGGAGTCTCCCTTTTGACAAGGAGTCACACGGAAAAGACATGGGGTAATGAGTACAAGTTACTCCTGGGGAGACTACAACTGAACACAAGACAAAACATGTCAATAGAATGAACACAATCAGCCACTGAAATAATGTTCCCAAGAAGTGGTGGATTCCCCAGCTCTGGGCACTTTAAGATTCAGCTGGAAAGGCTGCTGGACCACCTTGTCTAGACTGTGCTTTTGCCAAGAAAGATTGGATCAAGATGATCCTTGAGCTCCCTTCTAACATGGTATTCCATGATTCCATAATTTTATTTTTGCATTATTTGACAGCTCTCTACAGCTCCCTGACAGGAGGTTGTAATGAGGTTGGGGACAGCCTCTTCTGTGCCTACAGTAAGAGGACAAGAGGAAATGGCCTCAAACTGAGACAGGGGAGATTCAGATTAGATGTTAGAAACAGGTTTCACTGTTTGGGTGGGCCGGCATTGGAATAGGCTGCCCAGGGTGGTGGAATCACCATCCCTGGAGCTGTTCAAGAGATGTCTGATGATAGGTGATGTGGTTTAGTGGTTTAGGGGTTACAGTGCTGGTGCTGTGTGATGATGGGCCTTGACAATACTACAGGTTTCTTTCAACCTTGATGATTCTACCAGTCGCAATAGGCTAAATAACCAGGATCCATTTACTGTCCTCATTTAATGTAAAGCTATGTTGCTTCTTCTATCTCCTGTAAGCTGCAGGCAGATAACCTCTTACCTGTCCAGCCTGGTGCACACATCTTCATAACCCTGACAGACAATCACGGCACAATGCCAAACAAGTTAAACAACATTTGGTTCTGATCATCAGCTGTGAGTAAGATACCTAATCTACATGCCTCGGTCTTTAATTTCTCCAGTATAATCTGTATTGCCTTGTTGCATAGATAAAGAATATTGAAATCAACAAGTTCATTAAACCAATCACAGTAAAGACAGAAAGACCATGCAGTTCTGGTAAGTTCACTACTCACAAATAGTTAAGACATTTCAAATCAGAGAAAATAAAATATGTGAATATTTTCCCTTGAAAATGTATACACAGGTTATGCGAGAGAAACAACACAAACCACATATACTTATGTAAAAACTATTATCTGAGCTTCAGGAAATAACACATTGCCTGAGGGTTAACACACTTTTTTAGTATTTGTGCTCTATCTTAATTTCTATTGTTCTTTTAAATCAGTACATCATTACGAAAATGGTGACACAAATAAATGTCCTTCCAAACATTATCTATGCTGTGCATACACAAAAACAGACAAGTAGTATAGATCAACAAAAGAAGGGATAAGCATCCTGTGTTATTAGATGTGCCTAAAAATGGTACTTAACAACATTTACCTGTGAGCATACCAGCGTCAGCAAGCTCAGCACTGGTGATAGGTACATTGGGACCATCCACTTCATATGCTTTCAAAATGTACTTCTCAATTACACCTATGACCCCAGCTGGTTTGTCCCAGGTGACCTCAATGCTGTAACCATTTATACTGTGAACTCTTGAGGGAGTTGGCACATTTTGTGGAACTGTAGAAGGATAAAATAGAAAATAGAGAAAATGGCAGTTCTAAGGAGACTATTGCCCCTATTCTTCACTTTTAATGGCTGCAGTAAATCAGACTCAACCATTAGCATAAATACAATTTATTAGAGTTGTAACTTTTCAGCATTGATTTAATATGACTGCACATCTTGAGCTATTCGGTTTAAGCTATATTTCAAAACCATCAAAAGTCCATCCACATAACATTCCTTCTTGTCTTGTTGCAATTTTCCAAAAACATTTTATGTATCAAACATATTTAAGCATCACTCAAAAAGAGAGGAGGTGGATTGTATGTAGCTAACAAGCACAGGCATTATAATAATACAACTGAATGAAGCAAGGCAGTACTGCAGCAGAGAAGAGTTTGATATTTATCAGTTGGGTATCTAAGCCACAGAATCCCACAACTATGAAACGTTTCTAAAAATCTCCATTCTCTTTTACCAAAGTCCTTACAAAATTAAAGCTCTTCCATTTATTTTCCATATACATATTTTATTTCCACAACACCATGCACCTTTCTTGGGGCAAAGCAGAGTTTTTTAAGGCCTTCTTGCAAAATCCCTTGCTTCTAATCATTCCATATTACAAAAAGAAGAAAAAAAAAAAGGAAAATTTAAACGTTTTAAAGAACTGGAAAACCAAGATCATATATGCACAAAGTTACTAATAAAAAGAAATCATTCAATTTCCTATAACCTTTAACTATTTCTTGGAAATATTATGGCAAGTAAAGGTCTGGTCAGTAACAGCTTCATCACAGATGACTGCACAAGGGATGCAGAGGAAAGACCCAGGGAACACCATGGGAGGATGATGGATGATGAGTTTGCTGTAGATGCCTGTGGATTCCCATGCCCTGCTGATGATCACTCGCTTTTCTCACCATCAAATAGCCTAATTTTTGGTAATTTTACTGCTTAGTTTCATTAAATATGAATGCAGCCTTCTTTTTTATAAGAGGGGTACCAACATGGAAAGTAAAAAAATACCTGGAAGTTGTGATTCTTCTGTAAAGAATGTGATACTCTAAGAAAGCTCCTATTACTACAGCAATATATCGATTTCATTAGTTATGAAGTGTATCACGAGGGTGAAGTAAGGTACTGTACAGCAGATGGTCTTTCATAAGGGATATAACAAAACCAACTCAAAAATAATTAAATAGTGCAATTATTGTCCAACCCCAGGGACCATGGACTGCTCAGTGCTGTGGTCAGCTTGCAAACATAAATTTGTGGCAAACATTACAGTTGTCAGATGGTTGACATGAAAATATGCATATATTTTGTCCCTTCTGGGTGGCACACAAAGTATAGGCTGTATAAGAATGCATCTGCAAGTCCAATATTTATGCACGTATCACATAATTTTTTAAGGTGATACATTGGATGACTTACACTGAAAGAATGTTCTGCACTGACAGAATGCAATTGGGCTTCAATTTCAAGAAGAGGGGAAGTTAGTTAAGTAAAATACACAGAACTGTAAATCTTCAAAATCTTACTGGTGTGATAAAGTTTGCAAAAGCACTGAAAAGAAGAGGGTAAGTTTTTAAAGTTTTTTTCATAAGACATATGAAAAATTTCATCATTAATGTATCATCTTCCTACTCTGAAACCTTCTCAACAAGCTATGTGCTTCTGTTCTGGTAAATTTGCCACATTTTCACACACCATCTAGGGACTACTTGCTAAAGGAATCCTCATTCAGTAACACTGAGTAGCACACTCACGTGTGGGTCATTTAAAAAAAACAACTTTCACAAGAACACCTTGTCCCTAGCAAATACATGCTCCTCTTAATTACATGTCTTCTTCATTTTCCACAGCTTGTGCCTGCTATCCCAGTATAACCTTCCTCTACATCTGATTTTGTAGCACTAAGTTATATATAGGAAAATATAGATTTACTTACTGCAGCCTACTTGTGTAACATGATGTTAGATGTGCACATATGAACATAAATAGATGGTTGCTGTTACTTAGTCAATGCATTCAATCCTTTACTGTTCTTAATGATATAATTTACTAAAGATTTGGAAAATAGCTCAAACTGTTAGAAGAAAATACTTGCCTAAACACTTCACAGCTAATGACTGTAATCTGGTACCTGTTCGAAGCATTAAGTAGTTTCCCCCCCTCAGAAACACTATGCAAGGTTCACTAATCAAAATTGTTTTGATTGGATTATCTCCACAGAATCACAGAATGAGTCAGGTTGGAAGGGACCACACTGGGTCATCCAGTCCAACCTCCCTGCTAAAGCAGGGTCATCCCAGAGCACAGGGCACAGGATTGTGTCCAAACAGTTCTTGAACACCTTCAACCTGACATTAAATAGCTTATGAAAAAGAGGAGAGAGCAAACTTTAAAATAATATTTACCTGATTCTCTTGTTCGAACGTGGGTCCACGCACTAGATACTGATCCTCCTTCACTTAAGGCAACCACCCTATAAAGGTATTCTTCAAATGACATCGAGAAGGATAGAGGAAAATTAAAAAAATATACTGAACATAGCAATACATTAGTAAAGAACGGAATGAAAATGATGTGTTTTATTTAAGGAACCAATGCGCTACCTGTAAATGGTTGTAGAGCACTCTCATAAACACTCTGCTCTTTTCCTCGGTACACAAGGATGGAGTCATTTCCCCTGCAGTTAACAGCACTGTCAGTTGATAGGCATCCATCCAGATTGACTCTGACAGCACTGCTGGACACAGATGCCAAGTTAACGACAGCACCTCGTGTAAATTTAACATCCTTCATGCAACCACCGAAACCTAGCAAACAGTAAGGGATTAGTACCACATAAAGAGCTTCAGTCATTAAGAAACACTTCTCTTCCTTTCAATTCTATATTTTCAACATTAAAGACTGTAATGTGAATATGTTGACTTTCAACATGACATTCTGTCTCCACTTTCAAGACACTAAGCTGCTAAATTCCTGCCTTACTGATCTACACTTTCCCTATTAGCAATTCCTTCCCACAAGGAAATACCTTTCTGTTTTCTCTTTTATCACTTCTCACTTTGAAATTATTACCATAAAAGTGATTCTTTGACTTTTAAAATCAGCTTTCTGTTGCTTGCTACTATTTTGTTAAATATACATGCTCCCTCAAACTGAAAAGAGTATCTAGATCAAAATCACAATTAACTTCAGGAGATCAGATGGAGGCATATCAATTTTGTCTAACAGGGTCATAAATCATATGCAGTTTATAAACATACTCCAGAAACACAACCCCCAAACTACTTGTTTATGATAAAAAATTTAAGAAGCTTTATTTTATATTTATACATATCCATATAATTCTGTGTATGTGTGACTTTCCTATCAAAGTTACAAATATGTTAAATCAGCTACTTGCAGTTACAACACAACTACAAAATTCAGAATGCAGTAGTTAAAACTTCTATATTTACTAACAATTAATACACTGATATAAAATGAGTCTCAGATCTGAGTAGTGGTTGGTGCTTAACACAAAATCAAACTAAACAGTAATTAATCTGAAGAATTAAATTCATTTAAGAATTAACTTTATGAATTAAAAATCTGCCTCTCACAG
Organism: Cinclus cinclus; assembly: GCF_963662255.1. NCBI lineage: Eukaryota > Metazoa > Chordata > Aves > Passeriformes > Cinclidae > Cinclus > Cinclus cinclus. Next base: position 91,933,022 of record NC_085048.1, read on the forward strand.
ATCAGTGCTTCTCTTCAGCTTTGTGAGAGCTGAAGTATTTATCTTATTTATATCTTACATACTTTTATTGTCTTTATTACTACAAGATGACAGATGATAGCAGTATTTGTCCTTAGCCACCTGAACTGAGAATCTAATATCCATACACAGTTTGTGCAAAAAGGGGTACTGAAGGTGGACATCCATTTTGGAACATCTTCTAAAACACCTTCTCCCTCCACAACACAGGGAACATCGCCAAACTGCTCCTTAGAATGAATACATCCTAATCTAAGTTCAACTCCTAGTGCACAGTGACCAGCTCAGCTTTTTAGTCTGTGACAGAGGAAAGAATTAGTCCCAGTCTGTGCAGTCCTCATAATCATGAGATAAAATTAAGTTGTTTGATTTGCAGTGAGCATTCTCTACAATCTATTTTAATACATCATTTTTAGTATCATTTTAGTTACATTTATAAGTATTTGAAGATTATTGACTGACATCAGCTAAGCAACCCTGTCTATTTTCAAGTAGCTGCAAAATAAGTAAAGATAGCACAAATTTTCAAAACATTCCTGCCAGGAAGTTTCCTTTTGAATCTCCCAGGAGGGCACATGATGGGTCATGCAAAGGCTCAAATCCAGCTAAAATTTCTTTAAGTTGTAATTCTCATAGAGGTGAGGTAGGAGGAGAAAAATATTTATCACTTATTTGCTGTGAGCAAAACAACATTCCTTTATTAAAAATAAACTATCAAGTAGCCATAGATTGAGAAAATTTTTCCAAATATTTATTAAATGTGAAGATCTCTATATCCTATTATCTTACCACTGCATCATTGCATTCCTAAATTAAAGTATGTTTTAAAGTATAATACCTAATCTTGCTCACCTGAACCTACACTTACGAGCATTTAAGATAATATTTATCTTCTAATATAAATTCACAACCACCGTCTTATTTTGTGGTGTGCTGAGGAGGTTTGGTGGAAGAGAAATATTTATTGATGTGTCTTGATATGCACTTCAGACATTCATTTTATATGCAATTTTGCCCTAGATTTTTTGTTCACAGATCTCTTTGCTTCAGGAGTTGCAAATGCATCCACTCACAAGGCTACACCATCTGCTATGAGGCAACACTGACAGGGTATGACTGCCCAGCTCTTTTGGGCCATAAATATTATGCACACAGAACCTGAAGGAAGATTATATTATATGTGATACCTAGAGCTGGAAGAGTACTTAAAAAAATAGTCCTGAACCATTCTGTAACCATGAAATCAAAAGGCTCTCATACAGCTCACTTGAATGGGCACATTGACAGTGAGTTCATGCAATCGAAGCCATTTACTGGATTCCCCACTGATCACTTACTGACTGATACATACACATTTGTTCACAGTAGCTGAAAAATACCCCATGACTGATGAATAGTTTCATAAATAATGAAAAAACACATCCAAACAGAGCCAGTTTAGCAGCCATTTTTTGACTAGGCTTCCTGCAGTAGCTCCTTTTGTGGAGGCCATTAGTATCAGGATGCAACTAATGCTTCTCTATTTTCCCTACAAATTTGACCTGTTCCAGAATGGAACAGTCACAGTAATGGCTAAAAATATGATTGTCTTCCTTCCTTCTGATAATGAGGAAAACACCATGGCAGTTGTAGCAAAAATCCAAGTTCAGGTATTTATACTCATTTAGTTTTTAGATCAGAATCAGTATTGCCTAAAAAGACTAAACCTCTCAAGCTGCTCCTCCATAGGGCAGTATCCAGATTCATTACAGTGATTTAAGCTAGGTTTTACTGTCTTCCACCAGTTTTGTACTCCAGATCCATGAGCGAAACAAGTTCATTGAGTAAAACAGGTTTGTGTGAACTGGCATTCTCTGTAGAAGATCTGAGATCACCTGGTAAGGCATCTCACTTTACCACTCCCTACACTCCAGGTCCTTCTTATCAGAGAGACTGCCTCAGGTATCACTGGAAGAATTTCTATAGCATTATAAAAGGATCAGGTCTAAGTATAACTAGATGGTTAGGGACAACTGGTAGAGTCACAATGGGTGAGAGGAAAAACTCATGTTACACATTCATGAATTCAGACTATCAGCAGCACAATGTCCACTTGGTGCATGACACCCATTTTTGAAAATGTAGGTTCTTCTTGGTGTCATCTTACCTTGTTCTAACCCCAGTTCTCTATAAAAACTCTGAATCTCAGGTGGGATTCCTCCTATGTAGACAGGTGAATTTACTTTCAGCTCCTGAACATGGGGTTCAAGTGCCTGCTCTCTCAGTTCATTCATGTTGACTGAAATCACAGAGCCCTCCTTGTTCATGGTGACTTCATTCCACTTCCCATCACAATAAGACAGTCCCAACCAGAGGTCCACTTGGGTAAAGACAATGCCAGTTCTTAAGAATATGTTTAATATTCCACTTTTCAGCTCAATCTGTACATTTTAGAACAGAAAAAAATATTTTGAAGGAGACATCAAATACGCAACAATGACAGAAAGTTATTTTATAAAATATAATTAAGGGAGTTATGAATAAGATCAAAGAAAAAGGATTTTTTTTTATCTTCAGGCTAATACTGTTTGCATATAACACGCTAAATACATTGTATCAGTTAATTCAGAATGTAGGAAAATATATATTTTTTTGACAACTGACTTCGGCACTAATGTATCTAAAAAGAAAAGACAATGAACAAGACTGTTTTGCTTTTTTGAGAATGAGAAAACATTACTTTATCGATTCATTTTTTAGAGGAATGTAACAAGATAATAAGGAAATGAAATGTCAGACCTGATTAAGGTCTTTTTAATTGGCTGGTGAACTCAATTTCAAATTTTTCCAGCATACATTGATTCTTACATTCATACATTTCATACTTATTCTTCTAAATCTTGTAAGAAAATAATTGGTTTTGTATGTGCTTTTTGAGATTAATGTGCCAATCCTCTAATAGAAATACATTTTACCTAAATTTTTCTCTGCAGAAGTTTCCAAATGCTTTACTGCAAGACTCTTTATTCTAACTGACTCAAACACAAGTAGGATGAGACTGTAAACTGGCATGTATAGAACACTAAATACATAGGAGATGAACTGGTGGTTGAAAAATATTAACATTTCACAAAAAGACAATACTGTTTATATGCCAAAACCGTATTAAGTCAAATAAAAAGTGCATATTTAATATAAATTCTTATCAGTATTATGGACAAACTGACATATTTTGTTTATATTAATATTACAGTGTTTGTAACTAAATCGTATTTCCTCAACAGGAAATACAGGAAACACCCCAAATGATGAAAGAACTCTGTGCTTCAAGTGCCATGGGGAATGTGGGTCCTATTCTCCAGCACACACTGACTTGACTTCTTGCTCCTGTGATAGAGGGGTTTTCTTTATTTGTGGTCCCAAAGTGAAGGCAGAAGAAAAAAGAAGATAAACACCACAATGTTTCCAATTTCCATAATTTCAGACCCATTTACAGCTAAGGACTCTACAAGACAGGTGAAGGACTGATCGTGGCACCAATGCTGATGAGAACAGCTGGAAAAAGCAGTCCATTGGACAAGTCACTGCTTTTATTCACTGGTGAGAATTAATATGGAGCACAGTGTGTTGGTGTGAAGAAAGCATTCCAGAGGCATCAGTACATCAGCATGCCAGCAAACCTGCCAGACCTGGGAGCCAGAGAGAGGGCACGGTGTTTGACCTAGGGTCACTACTCAGCACAACCCTCCTCCAATTTACTCATCTTGGCATAGTTTTAAAGCAGGCAGTGAATGATGCTTGTGCTTTTTGTGTTGACCTGGACTGACATTCCAAATGCCCGAGTGCTGCTAAAGATAGGGGACCACTGCTCAGTTTCAACTCTTCTGTGTGGTGAAAATTAAAAAAAAAAAAAAAAAAGTTAAGTCCTGCATGGATCTGAGCACAGGCACTGAGTACATGTTTATAAAAACAACAGATAAATTGTTTGCTTTACACAGAATTCTGGGACCACTTTCAAAAAATTATTTATAAGCATTATGCTATTTAATCTGTCCTTGGAAAATATATTATTACTTGAAACCAAAAATGCATGAAGATTATATTATTCTGACAGGCATCTCAGTAACCACCTCTCAACAGAACCAATCTTTGTATCACAGCCCTAAACCTAAGCAGGTTTCAGTTTAATTCTTAAAAGCATGTTTGCTTTTCAAAATTTGGGTTACAGAATTTCATTAATGCTTTTCTCTATGCACACAAGTCTCATTTTTATCTACCTAAGCATATAAGGTTGGAACTAGGAAAGCCAAAGCATAGCCTGAATCTAGAAGATAAGAGCAGCAAGAAAGATTATTCCACAGTCCCACTAGCAGACTGTGGTATCTCTCTGAGATTCATACAGGGACCAACTCTGATTAAAAATGTTATTAATGACCTGAGCAGTAGGATGAGGTACACTGCAAGTGAGTTTGCAGTTGATAGCAAAGGGAGCTGCCATTGGTATCCTAGAGATGTAAATCAGATTTGGAAAACAGTGCTGAGTTGAGATGGATTACAAACTGAACACTGGCCACCAATGCACCCTCGAAATGATGAGGATGAACCAGCGCTGGGCTAGGTTAAGAAAAAAGTGGACAGGGGTTCCAAGGAGATTATTCTTCCCCTCCAGTCATGATGTGTAAGACCACATCTAGACTCCTAAATCCAGTTGTGGACACTGGTAAATATGTGAGTAAATCCAGTTGGGGGACAGCAAGCTGGTCAGTGGCTGGAGTATTTTGTGTACAAGCTGAAGCTGAAAGAACAGGGTTTGTTCAGTCTTAAAGATAAGCAGGAAGAGAACTTAACTGTTCCACTGCTTTTCTCAGAGGCTCAATGTGAAAGGATGAGAGGCCAAAGACAAGTTGTAATGAAAAACAGTAAGAGATCAAGGCTGGTTACTTTGGGTTTTTTTTGCTTTTTTCACTGTAATGACAATGGTCAAAGACAAACAGGCTGTAGAATTTAGAAAGCTATGGACTGTCCATCTGTAGAGAGATACACACTGCTCAAACAGAAAATGCCTGGAGCAACCTTATCAAACATAAGTTGGTCCTGCTTTTTCCAGAGATTTGGAATAAATTACTCCAAAAGGTCCTTTCAACTTAAATGACTTCTGTATTGCACTTCTCTGCAGGAGCCAGTCCCTGCCTCACTCAATCTGCTTATAAACATATGATTTGAAGATGAAAGGACTATCCAGGCATAGCTCTGAGAAACAAAACAGATAGGATAGGGGCTGCATTAGAGGCCAAATGATGCTTAGCTAAACCTGCCATACAAAACAGTCTCAACCAACGTAGAACTAGAAGAGTGATTATGGCTTTAGCTCCTTTGAATTGCAAAGTCTTCTCAAGATTCAGAAGTATCAGCAGAGACAAACAATGGTTTTCAAAAAATTGGTCAAGGACAGGCAGTCTTTGAGCCCTTTGAAAGAAAAAGTTCATGGCACTTCTGCCGATGTGCAGCCAATCATTCTAGTTCAAAATCTAGCCCTGTTCAGACCTTCCAGCCAGAGAGCAGAGGCCCAAACACAGTCCTCTCCATAGCCTCCCCACAGTCAGTCACTCTGATGGAAAGGAAACTAGAATCTCTTCTTGGCACCTAACAGAGAAAAATTACTGGTAACCAACAGGAATATCACCTTCACAAGTCTCATGTGAGTACCAGACGCTTTGCTAGATTTTCCAATTTGAGTTCTCAAGATTTCACATCCCTCCTTAGCTCTGTCACAGGTAACACTTTCATCTTGCACACTCGTTATTTTACTTCATGCAGCTATTGAAAAGTGCAACTCCTTGGAAAAAGTTCTTGCAGGACTTTTCTCATAGTTGCAGCTTAGCAGAACCAAATCATCAGCTACAATGTCTCAGGAGCCACTTACCAGTATTGCATAGAAATTTGATCGTGCTTTTGCTGCTGTTGAAGTGGTCAGCATCAAAATCTGTCAGGCAAACTTTGTCAGCAGTCACAAAATCTTTTCATCACAAACTCATGAGGAATCACATGCCAGAATCAGAGCAAGTGACTCATACTAGTGTAGCTGGTCACAGTTTGCTTGTAATTATTATGCCTGGATCCAAGATAATCAGATTGACCTCGCTGGCTTGAGTTAATTCTCAGGGCATGGAAGTCACGGAAGAAATGACCTTTATAAACAGCACCTTTTCAGGACATCATTTTGTTCTTGAGCAGAAGACAAGAAAGAGTCTCTGGCAGTTTAGTAGCGGTCCAGCCGTGTGTGTAGCTGTAGCCATTCCCAAACTACAAAGCTAATAAGAGAGCTGTGACCTATGCAAGGGGAAGGGTCAGGGAATACCTGGTACTCAGGATAAGTGGTATAGCTCATAATCTGTTTTGCTGTGCAAGTGTCTCCTGACCAAAGCTCCTAACAAAGACATCGGAGCTCATGCGCAACAAGCTACACCCCTCATTTTCACTTTCCATTAACCTCTTCTTGTGAGATCAAGTGTACAGAAAAGCCTTCTGTCATCATTATCTATGTACAAAACACAGGGCTGAGAGACTTGGAAAAGTGTGCATATACTCATCCTCTCTAAAATTCCTTCATAGTCTTAAGGCTAGGAGATGTTAAGGTCACGAGTAACATGCAATAGAAGAAATATACCTGATTTAGGACAAATGCTAAGAAAATTATCCACTTTTCAGAGCTAAAAATACTATAAATATAAAACAAAAATCTGGAAGGTCGAAAAGGAAATTATTTTGTCTAATTACTTTGTGCTTTTGACTCTATTTCCAATTTAGTAAGTCCCCTGTCTTCCTTTATAATCAGAATCTATTTTCTCACATTTCTGGTAGTCTTACACAGAGCAAGAGAGAAGGAACAAGACTCACCAACTACCAGAACCTTCAGAACAACCCTGTGAATGCTCTTCACATACATAGTGCCCCTGTGCTGCAAATTACACACATATAACTCTTTTTTAGGGTGGGACAGTAGCATACATGTAACATCTTAGGCTATTAGCTCATGATCTTGGTCATTACTTGAGGGCAAAATTAAATTAATAACTTTTAGCAAGACTTGCTGTAGCATGTCATGATAATTTTCTAACTAAGGCTGCTTTAAAAAGAAGAAGCAATCAGATCTAGCAGAATTCAAAACCCAGGAAAAAGTTATCTGCTGGAAAAGCCAATAGAATAAAAAGTAAATATGGAGTAAGTTATAATTGACCTGAAAAGGAGAAAAATATATTTATATGGTTTAGGTCAGAAGTTTAAAAGAGAAGGTCCATTAGACATCATGCCACACAATAAAACAGGCTGTGACATGACAGCCATTAGCAAAACAGCTCCATAATAAGAAATAAATAAATAAATTAAATTCCATAAAATTGCAGAAAGAGCAGACTGGGTCATAAAGAATAACAATGCTCTCAAAAATCTCTAAAAATAAATTATTGCTTTCTTGAACAACTGAAAAAATGTATTTTTTTCCACATAATCCTCTGCAATACCTACTAGTTGGTGCAAGTATATTTGACCTGCTAAGCACTGGTGGCCACAGTCTAATCAGACTCAAAATCCTTAGGAAAGAAAAGTATGAAAATCCAGAGTTGCATAGCTAATAAAAGAATCTGAAAAACTAAACCAAACACACTAAAAATAAACAACATACTGAAAATTATAGAAGCATAAATAACTCTGAGCATAAACAGTCTTATTCAACAGACACCAAAAAGGAAGTTCATAGACACTACCACACAGTTTGCCTAATACAGGACTTGTGAAACTTTCTCTAGAGTGTTGGGAAAATGGTGACAGACATTAAATAAAATGAGACGAGATGGAATTAAGCTGGGACTAACTAATTTCTCTCTATTTGTTTCAAGTCAAAAGAAAAAAAAATAGAGATTATAAAAATAAACAGATAACTTAAAGAGAAAGCTTTATTGGGTGACCAGACAATTTTCATCATGACCTTTTTAATTTACAATGTAATGGATTTTGTTTTAGTATGAGAACTGGGAAAATAGGTAAACACTAAGCTTTCCTAGAAATGAAGTGAAAGTTTTTAATACATATATTTTATTCTCTTTTCTGATCACTTCTAATCCCAGTTAAGACAATAATTCTGCTTTTCACACGTTGATATCTTTCTTCTTTATGACATAAATAACAATAGTAACTTAACACTTCGCATCTGTTCAAGAATTTTTGCTCCACTAAAATGTGCTGTCCAAAGCATTTCAAAGCTAGTAAGATAAAATAACTTATGGTTTGAAATTTCTTTCATTTCTGGTTTTGGTTTTGTGGAGAAAAGTTACAGGTAATTTCTGAAACAGGGTTAATTGCATTTTTGAACTTACTGCAAGATAATCTGGGCCTTCTTGATCGTAAACAAACAGAAGCAACCCATTCAGTTGATCTGTTCTGAATTTGAATGAGATCTCAAATTCCAGTCCACCACTAAAAACACCTGAATGCAGCTCCAGGAACCCTTGAAAGAAGGTGGATGCATACATTAGTTAATCAAATAAGTAGATTGGTTAAACAAATCAGAAGTAAAACTCTAGGTGCTACTTCATACTCTGACATGAGTATATTTTATAGTCAGGCTTCAAGACTGTACTTCACAACTTTATCACTCAGCTTTGAGGACAATTATCAATAATTGTACTGCAAGAAACCAAACCTAAAATATCCTAAACTTTTACCCAGCCTTTATTTTTTTTTTTTGATACCTTATGGGCAAATCCCTACAAAAGTGACAATTCACCTTTCAGACACACATCCAATCTGCATACACTTACAGCAGCACTATCTGCAATTCCTCTTCCATGCAGCAACCAAGAGATACAATTTTAAACCTAAAGAAATAATTCCGTGTAGCTAAAGCTGCCTTGAAAAGCAGATCACTGCAACACTTTTGACACAATCACCTTTTCTGTCTCAAGAGCATATTTGGATAGGACAATAGCACATTAAACTACCTCTGCCAAGAAAATGTGCTCCTTTTGTTAGTCCAATGGGGCATCCCTCCCAAACATGGTAGACATTATTTTGTTCTTCAGCGTTCTGCCAGTTCAAAGATTCCCAGTTTTCAAAGGGAGTATGCACTTTTTTCAAAAATATGTCACTGAGACAGCCCACAAATCCTTTCTGGACTATCCTCTTCATCCCTACAAAAAGGAAAATATTTTTAAAGTCAATCACCTGCAACTAAACACAGGAATCACTTTATATGTTTTCTACATGCTATCCCTCTCCTGTATGTCCAGGTGTGTATAGAAAACCAGCCACCAATCAGTTCATAAAACTAGATCCAGATTTCTGAATGGGTCTAATCATTAAAAACAGCACCTACTGCTATGTAGCTGAAAAATACTAACTTTTTTGAGATTTTGCATACAGGTACTTTCAAATCAACAGCATAAATCTACTCTATGAAGATCCAAAAAAGTTTTCTTTAAACAAAACGATAATTCTGAAGAAAGGCAGCATGCATGTGCTGAATAGGAAGCAATAGTGTTGCAAAAGCTGAGGCAGAGAAATACATGTTTAGGAGCTTTATTGGGAAGTTTTTCTTTTTTGTATAAAACAAAAAACAATGACACATAGCTGCTGTCCCTTCTTTATTACTGGGGCAAAATTTTTTAATCCATTTTTATAGGTGCCCTTCTCTTAAATTGTATTTATAGTCAGTCTCATTGTGAATATATAGCTGGGGTTTTTGAGAGAGGCATCCTGGATTACTTGGTGAACCAATGTTTTAGAAGAACAGATACACAATTTCAGTGAGGTGAAATAAAGAAGAAAAGAGGGAGTTGAACTCTAGTGTATCCCACCAACAACAATTTATCAACTAGATTTTGGATCAGAGGCAGAAACACAAACTCAATAAACTGTTTGGTTTTCAGACTAATATGAAAAAAACCAAAATTCTGGATATGAATTCACTGTGAACAGCTGATTGTATACTTTTGTAGACAGGCACCTCTGTCATCTGATGGCAATTTACACACTTGGCATATATACTAAATTTATGTATGAAAACCTATGTTTATTGATTCTTCAAGAAGCCAGATGTGATTCAGCTCCTCATAAACTCTATATCTGTAAAATACAAATATATTTGTATATATCTGTATGCATATCTGAGCTCACAACAACTTCTTAAGCATTCGAACTCACACCAAAAAAGGCCAGCATCTTGTATCCCTGCATCAAACTGGGATGCATAACCATGTGCTTAAGATAATAAAAACTATTTACATGGGCATTTTGGAATGAATTTGTGAAATGTATGTAAAACATGCCCCTAAGTTTCACACTCATGTCAGGTCTGTGTACAAAATTCATTAAAATGTACAAAGACCTCATAAGCTGTTTAAATGCTGATGAAATCTGCTATATAGACATTTCAGTCTATCCCAAAATATAAAATTTGAGAAACTGCACAGTTATTTGTCATACTTACCTTCATCCTTTCTTACAATAGTATAACGCTGTGGAAGTCCTCCAATAAAAACTCCTGTGTTCTCTCCAATAATGGTACTGCCACTAGTTGCTAAAGAAGAACCTGAACAAAATCGTTCATTGTTCACATATTCAATGCTTTCAACAGATTTTCAACTCAATAACAAAATACTGGTATTTTATAAAGAGGCTAATGTGACACAATAGCCAAAGACTTTCCTAATACATATCCAGGAAATATTTATAGCTCTATTTGACAACAAGAGATTAACACAATGATAGAATCACAAGCACAAAAGACACCTAGTATTCAATTATCAAAAATTCACAGTGGGCAGATACCTCAGATGAACAGACAAACCAAACAGTCAGAAAACAGTCAGAAAATTGAGTGATTTTTTTCTGTATGGGTAAACACAAATAGTGAAAAAGCAAGTGAACAATACCCTAAGTAACACCAAAGTTATTTAAATCAATTGATTACCTGTGTACTGCCCATCCACTGTGATGTTTCCCAGAGCTTGAATTCTTGTGGCAATTATTTGGTGCCAACTGTTATCATTATACACTTTTCCACCATCATTAGTTGGAGTGACTGCTACAGCAGATCCCTTTTTATTAACAGAAGAATCTGATTTAGAATATTTTGAAAGTAACATTAAGGATAATATTTTACTCTTTCATGACAATTGATAGCGTATAACATCTAAAAATAAAGACAGCAGTCCTATGTTTAACTTCCTTTGGACTGCTGAATGATGTTTAGGACTTATTTAACTTTCTAAATTTAACCACTAAATTTAACCTTCTCAAATAGTAAATGAAGGATCAAGGATCCAGTTCTGTGTCTATTAAAAATAGAAAATCCTGTGTAGTTGCCCTGATAAAGACAAGAATGAGGCACGAATTCTTGAGGGTCCTGTCACTCTGATTTTTTATTTTCTATTAATTTTTTTTTTATTATGTCTCTATTTACTTCAAAGATTCTGTGGCTGTGAAGTTAGATGGCCATGGTTCAATGTGCCATCCATGGAGAGCAGCTGCATATCAGGATTGTTAATTGCAGCACCTGTCCACATGAAGAGATCCAAAAAAGGGGTGCATGTGTAGCATGATAGATGCATGTTCTCTCATGTTAACCTGGTCTCAAAAGGACTAAAATTCCTGGATGAGAGAGTATCATACATTTATTTTGGGGGGGGGGGGGGGGGGAGGGGGGAAGGTCATACCCAGAGATTCAGGAAAATAAAACAAAGCAAAAATACCGCAAAACAAAACGTCAAACCTGCCCACCCCCCCAACAAATAAACAAACCAAACTAAACAAGAAAAACGTCCAAAAAGCAGTTACTTGAGGTTGCTTTTCTGGTACAAGGGATGCTTGTAAAAATGTATTTTATTTTACTGAGAATTTTCATCACGTTTCAATAAAACAAAAAAGTACTACATGAAGGGATGAATTTAAGGACATCTATTACAAACACAGAGAAATCTTTTCTGAATTGCTGAGTAAGAGGAGCGCAATAGATGCAGTTACCAAACTAAATCTCAAATATGCAAAAAAAACCCCCAAAATATTACATAAATTAATATAATGATGTAATAAAAATTAAACTATTATATTTCAAGAATTTCTTGATATTTATATCCAAATAATTATCTAACTTTTTAAAAATGCCCATAATACTGCCTCAGGACTTTGTATCATTCTTAAAGTATCTGGTAACTCAAAGTTATTCTGTTAAACTTGCAAAACAGAATTGTCCTGTACAGCAGGCAACTACTGGTAGAAAAATGTTTCTTAATATAGGTATTGGGCTATATTCAACCACTTCAGTTTCCTTATACGTTGGGGGCCCAGCTTGTAACTCTGCAGCAGCAAGCCAGACAGTTCAACAACTTTTTTTCCCAGATATTCTTTGTGGTTCAAGGATCTTGGAATTATGCAGATGGAGAAAAGCTGTTGATAGAAACAACCACCTATTTTGATTGATACTAAAACCCTCTTATTAAAATTCAGTATTCTTCCTTTAGTGATGTTCATCCATTAGAAATTGCATTTTGGCACACAGACTTATGAACCCTGAATACATTTTACACTTACATTTGGCACTGGGGACTGTCACCATGTATCCTACGTATCAAAATATACATGTGATGTGCACACATGTACTCAGTTAAAGAAAAATTATTTCCTGTACATATTTAGAGCATGTTTCTAGCTCCATTCAGCCAACGTCCTGGTGTTGAGGTTTGGAGAGCAGTCCCTCTGCCCCATAACAAGAAAACAAAGCTGTATATCCTTACATACAAATGGCACTTTTTCATATACTATTTTTTATTGTCTTCTGTCCTATTTCAACATTTTAATATTTTACAAACACACACATTTCATTATCGTAGTTTAATAATTAAAACCAGAACTGGTGTCATGCCCAATTAATGTGCCCTGGTAGCATGCCCATTAGTTTTTCCATTAGTGAATTCAACAATACTAATGGGATTACTAGCATGGGATGCTAATTGGGCGTGACATAAGAAACTGGCTTACTTCTTAGCATACCCTTGCTAATGATGAAATTAATGAGCATTTTATTAAATGCTGTCTCATCAAAGTGTACTTAGTTAGCGTTAAAATTGTTACAAACGATGCTGCATTCTAAAGATCAGGTGCCTGAATAAGTGGTTCTTCATACGATGTTTGGCGACAGTCTAGAGCATTAACAGTTTTATACATCAGAAACCACATTTATTTGTAACCAATTCAACCTGGGACCACACAAGCATATATGCTAATCTCTGCTTTTTTTTTTTTTTTTTTTTTTTAGTGGGGAGACTGCAGGGAAGGCAGAAGACAAAAAAAAAAAATAAAAAAAGTGTTCAGGGTTCACCATGTGCTGCTCTGGAGAGGCCTCTTTATACTTTTTGCAGAATTACCAGAGTCACTCTAGGATCGCATTCAAACAGCCTGCTGTGAGATGGCTTGTCATGGATTTTGGAAATCACATATTTTGAAATCTGGTTTATTTTGCTAGGCCATACAATAAGTCCTAATATTTGGTTGCTGGCAGTAATAACTGAGTAAATTTAAATGGTTCTGTCATACTGATGTTTACAGAGAAGCATCACAAACACGAATCTTCAGAGATACTGTCTCAGGTGCCAAAGTCTGAATGCAACAAAACTTTTCCCAGTCAAGTTCTTTCAATGCATAAACTCTTACTGCTAAGAAGGAGAACACATACTGAAGTTTCTCCAGTGTCAAGGAGGAAGGTGTAGTTGGGACTCATAGCCAGGCATTGTCCACCTTCCTTTTTATGTGGAATTAACAACCTCACCTTCAGACTGCGCCTAATACTTTGGCCTCTCCATGACAAAAACAACCATAAAGGCAACACACACAAGGAAAGTATCTGGTGTTCCTCCTCTTTGCTGTAAAATTTAGTAAATGGATCATCTAAAATGGAAGAGCTGGATACAATTCCCTCCATCCTGTGAGAAGAATCTCACTCTATCCTCAGGCTGCCCTAAACACTTAGGAAAAATGGTGCTCCACATTGGGCTTATATTTCCACTGTAACTGATTTCACTGGGTATAAAATATTCAGTACTTCCCTGGGAACAAAAGAAATTACCTGTATCCACTGAAAGATAACCATAAATTTACCTGGAGTTGATTGTGTAATTTAGGTGTAGATGTAAAGACATCACAATAAGAAAAAAAAAAAAAAATCCAAGAGCTGAAGTTTTACAGACATTCTGAGTTTGGAGGAAGATCTATGGAAAAAAGTGATTGTTCCAAAAAGGCTAAGGAAAACATCTGTGTGCAAAAAACCCTCATGCTTCCTGGACCATGACTAGAAACCCACAAAGAATGGCAGTAAAAGAATTAGGAAGGGAAAAAGAGCAGTTGCACAGCACAAAAGGGAGACAAAAGGGATGCTCAGACAGCAGCCAGATGAATGGTGGTGCACATGGAGCTCAGAGAAGTATGAATGGACACGAAGAAAAGGATTTGAAATTAACACTTAGCGAAGGAAGAAGTGAGGCTGCTGAAGGCTCCCCACTAGGAGGACTTGGCAGGACCATCCCCAGAGCAGACACAACAAAGAGAAAACGTGCTGCTGATCATGAGCAAAGATACAGCCCAGCATCCTGAAAGGGACTAAGGGTACAAATAATTAACCTGTGACAGGTCACAGCTGGAAGGGAGCACAGAATATCACACCACACTGCTACAGATAAAAAGCTGCAGAGACACAATTGTCATCAAAACGAATGTTTGCAATTTCTCAGAGAAGAGCACAAAGGAAGGGCCATAAATGTTTACTGCATATGCCATGACTGTAATTAGAGACAACAATACCTATAACCTGGCTAAGACACCACATGATGTCAATAAGAAGTAATCAAAGCATTTACACACTAATGCAGACTGTGATGCACAAATGAAAGATGAAGGAATGCTGCTACAGTACAGGATATCTGACACTGTAGGATAGGAATAGCAACTCATGGCAAGAGAAAAAAAGAAACTATGACAAAAACCATAGAAACAAAGGTAAAGACAGCACAGTAGCACAGCATATTAGGGATACAGAAGACTGAAAATTTTTGATAACAATTTTCAGAGGAAAAAGATTTTGAAAAAGTTTCTACACAAAACACTTTGATGTAGGGCACTGTACCCCATTTCTGAATCTGAGAATGTACAGGAATCTCTTCCACATTATTAATGAGAAATTAGAAAGCATTAGCTTTCAAGATAGTAAATCAACTCTTAAGACCTACATTGTTCCTGGATGCCTTGAATGACTGCTTTTTTTTTCTCTAAACATCAGCTGAAGCACTGAAGCATCACCATAGGCTATTTTATAAGAGGAAACACTACTGAAGTGCTGATCCTGAAAATCAGCATGGAGAAGAGTTGCCTGATTCAAATGAAACAAAAAGATAAACAAAGACATTCATAAACAAGTAATCTGCTAAAATTTATGACAGTGACTGTTGAAAATATTACATGAGCTGAGAAGCTCTGAGGACTGAACAGGTCACATGCTCAGTTTTTTACAGTTAAAAGACAGGTAAAATAGACAGGGGAAAGATTAAAGCCCCAAAGCAGCCATTATTCCATCTCTCCCCTTCCTGTTCCCCAGACACTGTGGATCCAAACAAACAAAACATCTTCTAGGGAATGATCTAAACAAGCTGACCTAAAGCTACTTTAGAAGAAGCAAATCTGCAAGAAGGACTAGGAATACTATTCGAAGCATTAAAATGTCAGTTGAAAGAAATCCATTCCAATTAACCATCAAACAATAACAAAAAAAATCTAAATAAACCTCAGAACATCTTGTAAAGGAAATAAAACTCTCTTTTCAGTTACAAGAAGGTATAGGTATATAACAGAAGTACATATAAGAGAGAAAACAGAATTAGTCCCTATTAAAATGTGGATGAGGACAACATTAACCTTGGTCCCAAAAGCTGAAGTACACAATAAGATAAAACCTGTGTGTAAATGCAGTAGAATTAATAGAAATTAATATCTTGGGCTTAGAAACAGATCTAATATTATCTAGCATGGGATCACATGCAAACCAGCCTCTGTGCAGCACCTTACTTCTTCTATAGGTCCTCCAAAGCTAAAGGGGATTTTCATTACTGCACAACACCTTCATATGGCCACAGAATGACTGTGGCAGAGCTCAGGAGGGTAACAGTGGGTTAGAAAAATCTGATTATTATTTACAGTTTCTTGCGTATTTATAAAATACAAGTGAGGCCATAATGTTTTTTAATTCTATAAGGAAATCCAGTTTTGGGGTACACAGAAAACACAAAATACCCAAAGAGAAATGCAAGGCATATGGCCTTATTTTTATTTTGTTGACGCTTCCCTCATTATTATTATGATTTTGCATAATGGTGACATTATGCAAAATAAGAAAACAGTCTCAAGATAGGAGGTTTATAAATAATTGACTAACATTATATAAACTTACTAACTAATTAAAAACTTAGTTCTGCACAACTTTGAAATCTTGGAAGTTTAACTGTAGTGGTGTACAGTGGCACTGACAAAAAACCCAACCCATAAATATGCAAAAAAAAAAAAAGTTTTATATTGTGGCATACGTAGCAATAAAAAGAGCAAAGATTAAGCATTTCAGTTTTTCTCTCCTCAAAATCTCTAATTACCTAAGGGTTCTGAGAAGCAAGTTGGCTTGTATCAATTAAATTTAAAAGACAAACACACAAAAAACAACCCAAAACCAACCAAACAATAACAAATAAACAACCAAGGATAAGCATGTAAAAAGTACAAAGGTAAATGATATAAGCTATTTTTATGGGATCCTGACTTTTGTACCTGTGGATCAAAAAGAAAGTAAGGACGCCCACTCCTCAGCTGCAATGCGATGTACTCCTCCTGTTTGCCAGGTGATGCAGAGAAAAAAATCAAACCATCAGGCTCCAGGGTTCTAAATTTCACTTTAATACCTGGTTGAAAAAAAAAAAAAAAAAAAAAAAACAAGTAGATGGTTAATGCCAAAAGTGGTTCTTGTAGGTTATAAAAGAAATTATTAATAAAATATAATTTTAGAAACAGCAGCAACATTGCAAAGCAAAATCATGGAAGTTCTGTTTACCCAAAACCCTTGATAGACATTGATGGAGAAATTTTACTAATCCAGACTGAGGCAGCCCTTGACAGAAATTATTCATCTTATTCACCTTATTCATCTGTAAAATGAGACATGTAATTGTGACAAATGTTGTTTAGTAACATCTTTCTTAAGAAAATATAATTCAGATATTAGCATACTATTCTAATAGTTGATGTAGATTTTCACTTACGACTTAACATATCTATAGCCAAAGCAAAAATTATGTTTCTGCATGCAAGGATGTATATGAACATTAGGGTTTTGCCTCCAAAAGATATACGTATGTGTTCACGTGCATATTTGTATATATATTCTTTTCTAAACATCATATCTAAGTGCATAAAGAACACTTGTAAAAAGTAGTTTTCCAAGAAAAATTGGAAATATCCAAATAAAAGGAGCCATGGATGAACTAAGCTTAACTGAGAACTTTCCAGATCATTATCACCAGTCCTCTATGTAGTTTCTGTTACAATCCTCAGTGTATGGTAGAGTCATGCCTTTCCTGTACCAATTGTTTTGCAAACGGAAATGAAAAGACAGTAATAGCAGTACCCACCTATTCTATACACTTCCATGACATTTCTATATAAGATGCTTTTACAGAACAAGGTAAGTTATTGGGTTTTACCCAACTTTATCAAAATATCCAGTATTTTCCCTATTTTATGTCAGGCAGAAAACAATAAAAGTCTAAAGTTTTTATTGTAGAAAGTAGCTATATTAAAAAAATAAAAACCATAATTCTGACACATATTCATATAAGATTATGCTTGTTAGTTACCTATACCTGAAAGAAATATCCTTTGGCCTCTCTACCTAATCACATATAATGTTTTTATGTAAATCACATGATGCAGTCAGAGACACAAAACATTCTCAAGGCAATGAAAATCAGTCCTGCCATTAAAACACCTGCAAGAAGCAATTGCACACAAGTAACCCCATGCACATCAAAACCCTCAACGAACAGTGTCCCTAGTTAAGGAAGAGCATAGTCTTTCCTGGCTCACAAATGAACACTTGGAATACTCTGAGGTTCCAGGTACTTCCAGCTGCAGATCTGCTGGAGAGCCCAAGACTGATGACTTCTAATCCCAGCAGTGGGGAGCACAGTTAATTTAACAAGCTGCCAGTATTTTTATGAAGCTGCCAAAAGACATTTCTGAAGACCAGAGGATCCCTTCTCACACATAATTCAGAAGGACAAACACAAACAAAATAACTGAGTTTCGGCAAAAACACTCTTCTTGTATAACATTGTGTCAGAAAATAGAAATTAAATGATTCATAGCAGTAAAATTGCAGAAATTTCAGAAGTTTTCAATTGTTATGCAGAAGCCTTCTTTTTCTTTGGAAATTGAAGAGTCCTGCTTGTATAGCAGACACAGCTTTATAGAACTTACTGATGAGTAGGAATCTTAGTTTCTTTAAAATTCATTTGTCACCTATGAAAGAGCTGAGAAAAGGACTCCATCCCTTTAAGTTCCAGGATCTTTGGAATTTTCATAAGGAAGTACAGTATTAATAATTTCTCACATTTCCTGAAGTGACTGCAGGAGACAAACCCAATATTAAGAAAACTTATGCCCCACGGACAACATTTTCACTGCATGATAAGAAACTTGTGAAATTAATATTTTTTCACAAGAACAAAGTAATTAATGCTGGACCTCATGGTCAACACAAAGCATACCCAGAGGCCCATTCAGACCTGTAGCAACTACAAGCATGCCATTTTCCTCTCTTAGTGGCACTGAACACTGGAAATAAATTTACTTCACTTGGACATAGAAGTCTTTCCTTCCGACACCTGAGAAGTTTCACAGGACTTGAAAACCCCATAGTATTACCAATTTTTTTTTCCTTTTTTTTTCATACCTAGGGAGAGGGTGAGACATTTTTCAAGTTTCTCAAAGACTCATGTCTATTGTTTCAGCATGCACATCTAAAATGCTAATTTCAATGTTAAATATAACATATAAATAAAAACATAAATAAAGTGGTGACATTACAATTTCTTCTGTAATTTGTCATATGCAGAAACTGTATCTCAGCCACACTACTCATGCTACTAAATCTTGGATGGAAAACATGACCATCTGCAGGGCATAGTAGGAAGGTACTTTTAATCAGCTGAATCTTGCATTGTAACTCAAGAATTCACCTAACACGCCTGCTATGTGTGACACAAATTATTGTTCCACAAGAACTTGCTCTCATTCCTGGGATAAAAACCAACAGGAAATTCTACTACAAATTAAACATTAATGTATGTCATTCAAATAAATTCTTTAATTCCATTTCAAATTATAGCTGCAATTGGAGAAGCTGTCAGAATTCCTTTAATTATAAATAAAGAAATTTATTTAATTTCCGTAATTGAATTTCTTTAATTATAATGGCATTGTACAAAAACTGATACAAGCACTGTATATAGTGCACATAAAAGATGAAAAGAAGACTACAGAGTAATAAAGAGGACAAGTAAAATAAATTCATAATTATTAGCATTAGTGTTTTCAAGTATCCCAAAATGTATTAGGGCAGACTAGCCCGCTGTCAGGATCTACAAATTTCAATTTACACAGTAGCGGATTGGGACTGGATTTCTGCCCTAGTTTCAAAGATGGCAACCCAGGTTAGAATGGGAATGAGGCTGTGAAACATGACCAGTGCAGGCATCTTCAAAGGCATTCACCTGAGATACAACATCAGCACATTACCCTGTGAGGGACACAGCTTTGAGAGTCCTTTTCAGGTACAGGCTGACATTACAAGTAAAATTATATATTATTACTCTAATTTTTGATGTGCCAGAACACAGTTTTTTGTCCAATAAAGAAAGTGCATATGGTGAGATTTTTCTACCCCCTCTTTGCTTGCCTTGTGTAAGTTTAGCAAGGCTCAGAACTTCAGTAGCATTTCCAATTCAGACTACCTGGATTCAGACTCTTCTAGCACATTTCAATATGAATTACAAGGCTAGCACAAAAGTATTTAAGAGGCAGGAATATGCTCTTGAGATGCAGACTGCATTTCTGGCAAGTTTACAGAGCACATGGGATTATTTTGAGTTTAGAAGAATCAGTTGGCAGTCAGCAGGAAAATAATAAATTAGAGCAGCTCCTAGATTAGCATAATATATACTAATAATTTATAATTATTATAGCAATAAAATTAATTTTTGACTAATGCAAAACCCCTTTTCTCTCACAAAATGAAAAGTTTAAAATAGGTTTTATTTGCCCAAGAAACCATTCAGCCAGAATATAGATGTATAGATGGCAACAACTTGCTGTAGCGCCTTTCCAAATCAACTGAACTGAGTTTAGTTTTTCTAAAACAAATAAAAAAGGTTTTTAAAAAGTCATAAACATTTCAAAATACAAAAAATGTTTAGAGTCCTCAAAAATCGTTGTTTGAAATTTTGGGGAAGAGTAGAGGCAAGAATGTAGGCAGGGAGGCAAGACAACTGAAATCATCTTCTGCAATAACAGCTGAGAGATTTCAGCAAAGTGACCTACTTAAAAATTAATTTTGCCCCAAACATTCAGGAAAAATACCTCTAGAGCACCTTTCTCTAAAACTAGATATTCAGAGTTGGAAAATAGCTAAAACATAGAAATTATTATAATTATTAAATAAAAAAATTCATCTAGAAGTCTCAAAAGTCTCCAGACCCTTCACCAAAACTTACATATAACCACAGGAACAACTCTATCCAAAAGTGCTAAGTCAAATAAATATATTTCCAATCTTGTCAGTGATCAGCAAGACTATTTTAGCTTAATTTTCACAAATGCATCAAATCCCAACCCATATGTGTAAGGTTTATACCAACAGGAAAAATAGCTTAGCATATTATGGACAATTTCCTTGTAAGTTTTGGAAGAATTTAAATGGAAAAGAGCGTACATTACAATTGGAAAAATAAAAAAGAAGAAATCTGCCAAATATCTTGAAAAACACAAAGCAATTTCAGAAATGAATTTTGCATAATCTGTGAAGCACATCCATTTCCAGTGAATTTTTCCCAAAATTGCACAATTGTAGAAATATAATTTGCATTTCTATTCTAATTACATTGTTATATTAAATGGTTTAAATAATTATATAATTGCACATTCCAATAAACAGAAAATTGTTGGCAAAGAAAGTGATCACTTTATGCTCACTGAGAGCCTTATTTGTGCATAATGCCAGCTAAAATGAACAGAAATTGTATATAAAATTTTGACAACAGCATTAGGCTCTCAGCAGTCCCTTCAGGATGACAAACTTTAGGGGTTTATTTAACATTAAGACTGTGTACAAATGCTCTTACCTAATCAAAATACATTTTCCCACAGAAATTATAAAACAAAATTTGTTTTAACTAGGGAGGGGGGAGATGGAGAGTAAAACTCTCAATTGCTATGTACCTCCATAGAATTTTGTTGCTATTCTCACTGTGAAAGTAATACCTCATGCCATCACAATAGCTAAAAGAGATTTTTTTTTTTAATATATAAGAGAATGCACCTTTAGAAAAAAAGGTTAGAAGGAAGACTTAACAAAAATTGACCAGTTTTCAAAGCAGTTTCACTTAATGGATAGTGGAATGGGAAGAAAAGAAGAAACTCAGAGGACACATCCTTGGACATACTTATGAAGATCCTCTGCTGAATACAAGGACTTCTTCACGCTTTGTGCTGGTC
The DNA here is from genome assembly GCF_963662255.1 of Cinclus cinclus. Taxonomy (NCBI): domain Eukaryota; kingdom Metazoa; phylum Chordata; class Aves; order Passeriformes; family Cinclidae; genus Cinclus; species Cinclus cinclus. The sequence continues at coordinate 91,954,871 of NC_085048.1, forward strand.
TACAGCTTCCTGGATTTTATCAAGAGAAGAAGACAGAAAATCATCTTCCCAAAGCTGTCCAAGACATGTTGCTGTTTTTCATACAGGATCAGGCTTCATCTTTTACTGTGACCTTAATGTGTTCAAAAACATTTTCAAAGCTCATCATCACTAACATTACATTAAGTTAGTAATTCCACTGATGAAGTAAATCCTCTTCATTTTTAAGCTGTTTTAGGTTTATTAGAAATATAAAATATATGCCTAAAAGTCACATATATATATGTATGATATGTGCATACATAACATATATATATACATAAAACATATATATAACATATATATAGCTGTATAAACCCACATACAAAAAGTTCCCAAACTTTTTCCCAAACTGTAAATGGATAACCTTTTCTTTTGTGATCACAGTAAAACCAAGAGAAGCCAAAAATCCATGGTTTCTACATTAGACTGTAAAAAAGCCCTGCATATTGAAAAAGTCTAACTTTATTCAGAATGACTCTACATATGAAGAATTTTTTTTAGGTATTCTTAATACATCAAACTGCCAATAAGGTAAATCAAACTAAAATGTTGAGCAAGCATAAACAGAGAGTATGGTGAGTGAATGAAAGGTGAAAATATGCAACATTTCTTGTGGAAACCAACTGTCAAGCAAAACCCCAAATCCCCTTGATGAGATCTGAGTGTTTCTTTTCCACTAAAATGACTAATTTGATACCTGTTTTTTCTTATTTTGCTTGCTACCCCATTATACCCACTACTGATAAAACAAACAGGACATTTTAGCTTTAATCTTCTTACTACATAACCCAAATAACTTCAGTCATGTTTGCATTAATGCTGCATTAATCATGTTGTTGCGTATTAATGAGTTTTCAGGCTATGCTAATTACTGTCATAGATTCTGCAGCAGCCCATTAAATATACAAATTACAGAATTAAAGAGCCAGAGCTCTTCATGATTAATCTTTAAATGGAGAAAAACTAATGATGTCTGTACAAAGTTTCCCTCCACTTTTGGCTGACTGAGCCCAATGAACAATCAATTAGATTATTTGAAGAATAAGAATACTGCTCATACTACAAGATTTGTTATGCTGTTATTCTATGCAGAAGACACACATTTATAAGTTTCCATCAAATGCACTTCTGTAACATATTCCAGGCCTTAAGGTCTCCCAAAGTGTTGCATAGGGAAAAAACTTATGGATACTCCAATTCATTATTGCATACTCATAGGAATCTGCTGGTTCCATATGAATACAGTAAATCAATCTTCTCCTTTTAGCAAGGACACAAGTCATGCTACTCCCCAGTAGGAAAGATTTACAGCAAACCTTGGTGAAAAGAAAGCCAAGATAAGTTTAAAGTCATTTGATAAGATTTGATGTATTAGTAGCACTTTATCCCCTCACTAACAGAGTGATGCTTTGTCAGGAATAGAGCAATACCTAGTAGTTAAATCAAGAGATTTTGAATTAGGAGTCCTTGGGTCTATACTCAGCCAATGACTGGGGTATGTCATCTGAGAGCCATCACTTAAACCACCTTCCCTCCATACTCCTCCCTCCTGAAGAACCATGGCAAATACAGCTTGTGTAAGGTTCTATAATGTTTGAAAATTTCATTACTGTTCTGTCCTCCACAGCCTAACACACAGATAAAATCAGCAAAACACCCACATGTATTCAGAAAAGTTACCTAGAGACTAGGCATTTACTCACATTTGAGAAACACTAATACTTCCAAAAGAGGGAATTAGGCTAGCTTCCTCCAAACACTGCATACTATGCAGAACACCACAAGGCTTTTATATTTATATCAAGTAATTATTTAAGAGAAAACTAACCTGCTCAGGGCAATATTGATCATGGCATGAGAATACTTTCATATGAAGTGAAAAAGACTGGTTTACTGCAATTAGGGCACAAGGAAGAATAATTTGTATTAACACAAACGTTAATACAAATATTTGAGATTCCGTTGGAGGGGCAGTTAGGGAGCAGAGAAGCTTTCCATAAACATAAACAAGACCATTTAAGGGAAGTAAAAGGAGCACTTAAGGGAAGTAAAAAAGGAAGTTCAAAGCAAAAACCTGGCTTTTCACAGGTATTTTACAACTTTCTCAGTGAAAACAGAAACATACTTAGAACAATCTTCAAAATATTGGCACATGTTATCTAAGAATTTGGCAAAACCCAAAAGCAACTAGTTGGTGTGCATACCTAGATTTATCTAAAAAAAAAAAAAAAAAAAAATGAAGGTGTCAGAAAAACATGAGAGATCAGGGTGAAACTAGATATGAAGATGCAGGTGATGCCATTATCTGTGAGCATCCTCTGTCATTAGAGTCAACAGCCAGCTCTTTACACAGACTTTTAAGCAATACTATCATTAAAGAAATTAGTGACCTGCCTCGAATTCATTTATTAAGCAAGTCTATGAACAGAATTCATAACTGTTCTCCACTATGTACACTGGGAAAGCATTAAATGAGCATGCCATCCACCCAGCACCACCTTCTCAGAGCACAGCTACCAGAGTAAAAATAAAACTCTAACTTTGAAACTTACAGAATCAAATGCTGCTTGTTGTGAGAATCAGCTGCAATTTAGTTTCTGTGCTGCTCAATAGTGCATTGAAATATAAACAAAGAGGAAATATCAGACCTAATTTCACTTAATGCTTTCTTTGAAGTTGATGCCCAACAAGCAAAAATCTGAGAAAATTTTACTCAAACATGACCTCTTTGAAACATTTTAAATTATTTATCTTTATTTATTTATTTTTAAAGCCTAGAAAAGTTCAAAATACTCAGATTTTGTTAGATAAGCAAGAAAATAGTTTCTAGGAATAAGAATCCCTTACAACCAATTTCATTAATTCAAAGGTTGATATTTAAAGAATGGAAACAGAGGCAAGCATTCATCTTCATTTTAACATAAATTCTTTAGAGAAAGAAGTGTATTGTGATACCCATATGTGAATTAGTGCATAAAAAAGGTCATCTTATGCAACAAGGGTAAGGTGGGAGAGGCTTCTAGGTGTTAATGCAATGCAAATCATAATTACTAGAAATATGATGACAAGAAGAATCACTTCAAAGATTTACAACAGTGCAATCTATAAAAGGTCAACATCACAGTGAAATCAGAAACGAGCTGGAGGTCAGCAGTTGTAAATAGCACTTCAATTATAAGCCTTTAGTTAGTATTTCCAGCAGTAGTACAAATGTAACACTGTACAGATAGTAATTTAACTGATCAAGGGAAAAGAGTCAGACTACAACTGAGTAAAATGCAAATACATCAAAATTAAAGTCAGTGTAATGATCTGAAACACAGCAAATTTAGACAACCATGCACTAGCCAAGGCAGAATCACATCACACAGCATCTCAGAAGCTGAAAGCACAGTAGCATGGAAATCCTGCAGCAACTGAGGAGGATTAATGATTAGACAGTGTACGTAACAAATAGAAGAATAACTAAAATAAGATGATGAGCATCTGGAGAAATACTAGAGGACAAGAAATGAAAACGTAAAAAGGAGGGGGGGAAAAAAACAAAACAAAACAAAAAAAAAAAAAAAACAAAAAAAACCTTACAGACAGAAATATACCACCACAGAGCAAACACTCAGTAGAAACTATACATTAAAGTTACAACCTCAGCAACAAATGGTACTCATGGTAGAACAGAAAATAAAAAAGCTAACAACATATTCAAGTTATTGCAGCGATTTAAGGTAGAGCAGCAAACTGCAACAAAACTGTCATATTAAGAACTGACAGGAATATATAATATTTTCATCTAGTAGTATTTGCAGCTGTATTTCCCTTGAGTATTCCTCACATAATACCATTTTCCAGAGGAAACCTAAAAGTGGTTTTATTTGTAGGGACTAAGATCAGAAAAGGATTTCAATAGAATGATCAGGTGCAAGCTTTATGTATGGATATATTGGAAACTGTGAGGGCTCTCTCATTGCCTTCTAAGCTATTTACCATGTAATGGAACTACAACTTGAGCATGCAGCAGGTCCTGCGTTGAAAGTGCTAATAATATTCCATTACATTTTGTTCTGTTACTCCTGTGCCTCTGTACCCAGGAACTGCACACTCTGTGAATTAAGTGCTTTATGGAGTTTGGCATGAAATGTTCACTGAAAACACATCCAAACACTTTGTACCAATTACGCAGAATTTTTTATTTAAAATATGAACCAGAGCTACCAAAACACTGTCTGCAATACCTCGGTTTCAGTGAAAGCACAGCCCTCACATATTAGGACAGAACAGAAATACAGAAGTTCAACCCAACCTCTCCTGTGCTGGACATGTAGATGATGGCATTTTTCACTTTAGGATTCAGACACCAGGTGAAATCAGTTTATTCAAAACACAGTGCTGGAACATGAGAACAAAGTATATCTTCTCCTTTTTAGTGTAAACTCCTTTTCATTCCAGTGTTAGGGCCTTGCCTAGATTACTAGTCTCTTTCAGCAGTTAATTACGCCCTTAATATGAATTTCAGAATAGACCAGAGTCTGTATCTACTTAATCAGGAAAAAGAACCAGTGACTTCAGTGAGAAACCTACCTGAGGTAGAGTTGATTTTACATTTGCTTAGAATTGTTTGGATTCATGAGAGGAATGCAAAACAAAAAGCAGAAGAGTGCTAAAATGTAATCTACACATAAAAATAAGACATGCAAGTTGGAAAGCTGTTAACCAAATTAAAGTCTCAAAAGCAGGAAATTCTGCTGAATAAGGATAATATGCAGGATATGTAAGGGAAGCTGCAGCTGAAGGAAGTGAGAAAAGAAAAAGCCAAAGGTATGCAATTTACCTTTCCTTTCACAAAATATTTCTTGTGGACCATTTAAGTTTAATATTTGTACTTTGAACTAGTTTTAGGTTACTATTTTTATCTTTGCCTTTAATGGTTTATGTCTATCTCAATGCCTGGTATGATTTATTATTTGTACTAACACAGTTCTGCTCACCTCCAGTCCACTTCCACCCTCAACTTGGTCCAAATATTTGTGCAATATCTTTGCCCCTCTGCTCCACCCATCTCATCTTTGACCTTATCTACCCTCCTTTCTGCTCATTTCTGCCCTTCTGCTACGTTCTCTGTCCTTCTCTTTTGCCATGTTTGTTTCTCCTTCCACATTCATCTCCCCCCATCCTTTCCACTGCTCTCTTCACCCAGCTCCATCTGCCTTTCTTAGACTTTCTCCATCCTTCTTGACCTCCTCCATTAGTTGTAATCCTGAAAGACAGCCTTGGCCCAGCTGTCTTTAAATGATGATGCCAAGGCAAGAAAGTCAACAGGATAAAGCCAACATACTGGGGCTGCAAAAGTAAACTGCTATTCACTGTCTAGAATATAAAGAGAGGCAAGTGCTGCATGAGAAGCTAAGAAATCTAGACATTTTCTCTTAGAAACTACTTTAGCATATGTGTTATCTCTGCTTACTCTCCCTAACATTTCCCAGTGCACAGAAGGAAGATTTTGTCATTGATACAGCACTCATAATCCCTGAGTTTGAAAACAGAACTGGGGAGGAAAGGAGGGAAGAACCACCTGTAAGTAGTTCTTCAGCACTGGCTGCTGTTATAATTTCCCTTTCACTTGTTGGAAAACCATGGCCTAATATACAGCCCAGTAATTGAACAGGAGATTTTATGTTATTTATCATATGCTAAAATCATATTCACCAAATTCACCAACATCCTCTGTTCTGCCAAGCTTCTACACAGAGTGTGCCATAGAAAACATGACCCAGTGCAGTAAGCCAGCTGTGGAGGTTGTGTCATCAATTTGTAGTCTGGCATATTCCCAAGAACCAAACCCCTGCACTCACAGGAAGCATTAAACACATACAGAAGCATAAAACAGAACTAACATGGCAATGAAATCACATTTATCTGTAGCTGAATATTCACACAGTATGAAATACTTTCAGAGAGAGAAATACAACTCCAACCCTCCCTCTGCTATGGTTTTTAAGAAAGCACTCTGGTGGTAGGCAGTGGACATGAAAAAGCTCCTGTACTACATCCAGCAATCCAGCTAATGTGCTCAATACACCTTGCAAGGGACAGATACAACCAGGCACTCTATCCTGTGTGCAGTCACCTACCTGGAAAACCAGAGTGGTACACAGTAATGCCGGCAGTAATGGAACATCTCCTACCCAGGTGGTGGAGATGCTCCCCAGAGAATTTGAGCTGAGATTTTTACCACGTGTCCAGATACAAATAAAAGCCAACTGGTGCACACAACAGCGCCAGCAGTGATATCTGTTGGTGTTTCAGTGCTTTTCCATGTATGGTAAGTATTTCATTATTTTCTCGTGGCTCTAATCAACACTCAAAAGAAATTAAGTTTCTCACTAAATTCTGAACTGTACCCATTGGTAGACACCATAAGGGAGATTACTGTCAAATTCTTTTCCTAATAAAAAAAAAGACATGTAAAGGTTTAACATTCGAGTGATTTTATTAATCTAAATAAAAAGAGATAAGGTAAATACTGAAAATACTTTCTTTTAATTTCTTCACATAGCATGATGTCATTTAACCCCCATATATTAGGATATTTTCAGGCAGGTATTGATTGAGCCTATGTCATCTATTCAGAATTTTAATTCCTTAAGGGATTCTTGAATTAAAGACCTCTTTGCTGTAGACTGCCTTTGAGTTGACTTTTACATTATTACTTAAAACATGAGTGATTACAGAATACATGACAATGACTAATTCAGAATTATGGCAATAAGGAAATTTCTCTTCTTCTGCAAAGCTCACTGATTTTTTCTTTCTTCTTTCACTGCCTTTTTCTCAAAATATAAGACTTACTGCAACAGAAAAAAATAATTGACTAAAATACTGCAGTAGATTAAATCAAAAAGTGGGTGATTGTACATACAAGATTACTAAGAATTACAAGACTTCATATTTTTTGTTTTCAGTGTGATCATTTTTGTATCTTTACCACTTGCAATACCTCATAGAAAGACATACATATTATAAAAGGGACAATCTTTTCTCATGTGCTGTAAAAAGTCACCTTTTTCCTGTCCCTTTTGTTGCCTGAGGGTTGATTGAGGGTTGCATCAGCTTGATTAACTCACTGATTATTTTAAAGTTTTGCTTGTGATCCTAGAGCAGTGTAAAGAAAATGGGAAAAAATGCCTCATCCTTAACAATGCAAAAGCCCTTATTATAGATGCTCTTTAAAGCACTAAATAAAAAGAAGAATTAAAATGAAACTGCCTGTAAAAGGCTGAATTCTGTAGGTGTAGTAGCAAGGCATGGCATAGCCACAGAGGAGGCAAAGGCTCCCAAACAGCTTGTGTGTCTCAGCTGTGTCAGAGCCACGGGAACATGGATAATCCACACCCTGACCTGCTGGGAAAAGCTTGCATTGGACTAGCAAGGCTGCAACCTTACAGCCAGCTCAGCCCTGTCCCACAGGAAGAGCTCCGGGGAGAGGCTGCTTAGAGTTCTTAATGCGTTTCCTCCCAAAACACGTAGTAGTAATCCCGAGGCTCTTAGGTGTAGAAAGATTTCAGGAGAACTGAGTATTTCCATCTTAAAGCAGCCTTGAGCTCAGGCCATTTCTCAGGCTGGCTGCAGTAGGTGGTCACTTTGCAATTCTGCAGGAGTACTGTGCTGCCCTGATTTCCACCTCTGACATTTCCCTGGCCCTTTCCTGCCCATGTGAAAGGCAGAAGGTCTGGCATAAAACCAATTATGCAGTCTTTGCTTCGCCCAGGATTCCCATTCAACTCGTTTTTCCCCTTAGTGCATGCAGTTCAGTTCTATAACCAAGTTTACACAAAAAAACCCCTCTTTTTTTGAAAACTAATGATGCTAACGTGACAATTTAACACGAGTTTGGAATAAGCAGCTTGAATCAGATTTCAATCAGATTTCAATTACTGAACTGGAACAATTTGGGAGAGAAAAAAATATAAAGCAGAAGAAAGAAATATTAAAGAATACTAAAGGAAGAAAACAAATGGGAGAAACACCTAATTTTGAAAGCTGGAGTACAAAGGCAGTGCTTTTACAACAAACTTTATCTTCTAAAAATAATGAACAAAAGCTTAAAAAATAGCAATTAAATGTACAAATCTTTTGTAAAGGAACTCACTCTGAGTAGGGCCAAAACTTTTGTGGAAAGGATTACTTCCATCCCAATATAAAACTCTCTCTTACTTCAACAAGCCTTCTCAATGGCAGACATTCTCAAAAAACACTTATTGCCCACAACCTCCTTGAATCCTCCCAATGAGGTTTCACCCTGGTTCTACAATTCACTTGATAATTTGTTTCTGGCTCAAAAGATATTACCTGGGATAGTAGCACTTCTCAGTCTAGCTGTCGTTTTGTTCATCCAATTATGAGGGCTCGTGGGAACAAAGACTCTAATTCGTGTAAATAGATTCCCCCTCCTTCCTCCCTGTCTCTGCAGCAAGTCACTGAACAACTTGAAAATGCATAAAATAAAATCCCCCAAGGGCTAAAAATCCACTACATGAAAATTCCCATTATTTACTACAGAAGGGAACACATTCTGTTTGTGGCAACTCCTCCACCAGTGAAGTTTTGTTATTAGTAAAACAAGAAACTTTTAAAGTAAACCAGAATAAAAGAGCATTATTAATCACCAAGCCAGGAAAAGAAAAAAAAAATTTAAAAAACCCTCTATATAAAAATATGATTTTATTTATTATTGAACTATTCTTTTCTTTACTCAGGAGAATACCTAAGGACAGATTCCACTCCAAGCATCAATTTTTGTAACTCTAACCAGCTTAGGATAACACTCATTAAAATTTAGGCATATAAGCATGATCAGAAGAAAGAATTTTAAGCAGACAGGCTTAGATATAAAGTAACCCATAAACCCAGATTTTCTTCTTCCTTTTTTTTTTCTTTTTTTTTCCCTCCCTGAGGTAGATAGCATGATTTTTTCTGAACTCTGCGAGAGTACCATTCTGTATAGTACCAAAGAGTGCCATCACTATAAATAACAATGACTCTCTGAATTAAAGAATACAACAGCAAGATATTTTTGTAGTTTGCCATCTTGTTCAATATTGGAAAATATGTTGTGCTACATCAACTTTGTTGACCAGCATTGCATAGATTTCATAGGACAGCAGAGGAAGATAAATAAAAAATATCTAAAAAGTAGTAGGTATGAGCCCCAAAAGCCTAGTCTTCCCCCAGTTAAAGTCTCTTTTTCTAATTAAAAAAAAAACCACAAAGCACTCTCTAAGAATATGGCAGACAAAAGAAAAATCTCTTTTGCAATAACTATAATAACTACATCATCAGTTGCAGAAAGCACTGGAAGAGTTTTGAATCATATAACGGCTTGGGTTGGAAGGGACCTTAAAAGGGTCCCTTGTCAAGCGCTGCCTGGAATGAGCAGGGACATCTTCAACTAGATCAGGCTGCTCAAAGCCACATCCAAACTGACCCTCAATGTTCGCAGGGACAGGGCATCCACAGCGTCTCTGGGCAATCTGTGCCAGTGTTTCGCCAACTTCATTGTAAACAACTTCCTTGCAAATAATCTAAATCTGCCCTCTTTTAGCTAAAAAAATATTATCCTTTGGCCTATATAGACCGCTAAGGGAAAGAGGAGCTGCATACAGAAAATAGCATAGCAGAGTCAGTGCAGCCATCACACTTTTCAGGGAAGAGCCTTGTTTTATAATCTAAACCATAATCAGAGAGAGGGCAAATAATCACTTCTTAGCAAGATAAAGATAAAACTTTAACAGCAGCATATGTAACAGATTAGTTTAATAAATACGATGGTGCAAAACCATAGAGTACCATATAAGTAATGATCACTGCTTAAAATCAATGCTCTTACAAATTGAAGCCAATGCAAAAGGGCTAACACCAGGGTAAGGTGATCTGGTTGATGTATTTTGGATCTGCTGAAATAAATCCATTTATAGGAGCATTTGCAGGATGACCAAGTTAAAAGAGCACTGCAACAGTCAGGCCTGGCTAAGGGAACGCCTCCTCCTACTGTCAATATTTCAAACTGATAAAGAGCTGACCAAGCGCAATCAGTGCCGTGATGAATAAAAGAAAGCTTGGGACCATTAACATTAATGGGACTTGCGTGACTAAATGCTCATATATTGTTCTGAAAATTTACCCGATGGACCAAGAGATTTTTTTCTTTGCTTATGCTTCCCCTTTTTCTGCAGACTGTATCTAATCAGTTCAAAAATACACTGCAACATAGTATAACCATCTAAAATAACTTCATATTATTACTATCCCATGAATCAAATAAAAAGAAAAAAAGTAACTACAGACCTCACTCTGGCTACCTGGAAAACTTGAGAAAACAAAAATTCTAGCTTCATACACAAAGATAAAATTGGCTGATCTAATATCTTCAGGCAGAGTGCCTTATCCTTGGGACACAATGACAAAGACTCTGGCACTTGCCATCTTGTACTGGTTTGAACAGCAAAACCAGTGAGACTTCAAGTCAGTAATACAATTTTTAATAGGGAAGAGGAAAAAAAAGAGAAAAAACAAAATACATGCAATAATAAAAATACAACCACTGACAGAGTCAGAATACAACTTGATACCCTGTCAGTCAGGGTGCTGGTGCAGTTTTCCTCCAAAGGGTCCAGCGATGATGTGGATAAATACCTGGTTCTTCCTCTGGAATCCAGTGGAAAAAGGCTGCCTTTGGCGTTCTAAACCTCAGTTTTTATCTAGGTAGGAAATGCTTGGCTCGTCCTCCTGGCTGGAGCATCTCCCAATGGGATGATGTAATCTTATCAGTTATACAGTAGGACTCAATGGCCCATTAACAGAAGATACTTCCCACAGAGATAAGAATGATCACCCTTATCAGTTATGGCCCATCAACAGAAGACATTTCCCACAGAGATAAGGATGATCACCCTTCTCAGATGGTAATAGAATATCTATGTTGTATTGCAAACCAGGACATAATCCACCCCTTATTCTATTACCATCTACATTATACCCAAACCAATACCCTATATATATATATTTACATATAATACAGAATGAAACCACACACACAGTTCTCTCTTAAAATAAGGTCTCCTTGTGGTACACAGCAGGTTTCCCCATCTTTCTGCATTACCCACCAAGTGTAACCAGGTCCTTGAGCAAAAATAATCCCACTGATTGGTTTGCCTTTGCCTGTGGTGGGATTGATCCAAACAGTCTTTCCTAAAATACCTTTCATGTGTACCACAGGGATTTTGTCTCCATCCACTGTGTGCAGGGGTTCAGATTGGGCAGGACCAGCTCAATCGATGGACCCTCGGGTGTTGACCATCCAGGTGGCTTTTGCCAAGCTCATTTCCCAATTTCTGAAGGTTCCCCCACCGAGTGCCTTCAGAGTAGTTTTAAGGAGTCCATTGCACCGTTCAACTTTCCCGGCAGCTGGCGCGTGGTAAGGGATATGATATATCCATTCAATACCATGTTCTCTGGCCCAGGTGTTGATAAGGCTGTTCTTGAAATGGGTTCCGTTGTCTGACTCAATTCTTTCGGGGGTACCATGCCTCCAAAGGACTTGTTTTTCTAGGCCCAAGATGGTGTTCCGGGCAGTAGCATGAGGCACAGGGTAGGTTTCCAACCATCCTGTGGTTGCTTCCACCATGGTCAGTACGTAGCGCTTGCCTTGGCGGGTTTGGGGAAGGGTGATGTAGTCAATTTGCCAGGCTTCCCCATACCTGTACTTTGACCATCGTCCACCGTACCACAGAGGCTTCACCCGCTTGGCCTGTTTGATTGTGGCACAGGTCTCACAGTTCTGGATGACCTGTGAGATGCTGTCCATAGTAAGGTCCACCAATCGGTCACGGGCCCATTGGTATGTTGCATCTCTCCCCTGATGACCAGAGGCATCATGGGCCCAACGAGCTAGGAATAATTCTCCCTTGTGCTGCCAGTCTAGATCCTCCTGTGATATTTTTACCTTGGCAGCTCGGTCCACCTGCTCGTTGTTGTGATGCTCTTCATTAGCTTGACTCTTAGGTACGTGCGCATCTACGTGTCGAACCTTCACGGTTAGCTTCTTTACTCGGGTGGCAATGTCCTGCCAAATCTCAGCAGCCCAGATGGGTTTCCCTCTGCGCTGCCAGTTGGCCTTTTTCCAGCGATCCAACCATCCCCACAGAGCATTAGCTACCATCCATGAGTCAGTGTAGAGATAGAGCTTTGACCACTTCTCCCGTTCAGCAATATCTAAAGCCAGCTGGACGGCTTTTAACTCTGCGACCTGACTCGATCCACCTTGTCCTTCGGTACCTTGCGCAACTTGTCGTGTGGGGCTCCATACGGCTGCTTTCCATTTTCGGTTAGTGCCTACAACTCGGCAGGAACCATCAGTGAAGAGGGCATATCGTCTTTCAGTCTCCGGTAGCTCATTATATGGTGGGGCTTCCTCGGCACATGCCACTTGCTCCTCTTCTTCAGAAGATAACCCAAAAGTCTCACCTTCAGGCCAGTTTGTAATTATTTCCAGAATCCCAGGGCGATTTGGATTTCCAATACGGGCGCGCTGAGTGAGGAGGGCAATCCATTTGCTCCATGTAGTGTCAGTGGCATGATGTGTGGAAGGAACCTTTCCCTTGAACATCCAGCCCAGTACCAGTAGTCGAGGTGCCAGAAGCAGCTGTGTTTCGGTGCCAATTACTTCAGAGGCTGCTTGAACTCCTTCATAGGCAGCCAAAATTTCTTTCTCTGTGGGAGTGTAGTTATTTTCAGACCCTTTGTAGCTTCTGCTCCAGAATCCCAGTGGTCGACCCCGAGTCTCACCAGGTACCTTCTGCCAAAGGCTCCAGGATAGACCATGATTTCCAGCTGCAGAGTAGAGCACGTTCTTTACCTCTGGTCCTGTCCTGACTGGACCAAGGGCTACCGCATGAGCGATCTCTTGCTTGATCTGGGTGAAGGCTTGCTGTTGTTCAGGGCCCCAGTGGAAATCATTCTTCTTGCGGGTAACCAGGTAGAGAGGGCTCACAATCTGGCTGTACTCAGGGATGTGCATTCTCCAAAAGCCTATGGCACCTAGGAAAGCTTGTGTTTCCTTCTTGTTGGTTGGTGGAGACATAGCGGTGATCTTGTTAATTACCTCTGTTGGGATCTGACGACGTCCATCTTGCCATTTGACTCCTAGAAACTGAATTTCCTGAGCTGGTCCCTTGACCTTACTTCGCTTAATGGCAAAACCAGCCTTCAGCAGAATCTGAATAATCTTCTCTCCTTTCTCGAAGACTTCCCCTGCTGTGCTCCCCCATACAATGATGTCATCGATATACTGTAGATGTTCAGGAGCCTCACCCTTTTCCAGTGCAGCCTGGATCAGTCCATGGCAGATGGTGGGACTGTGTTTCCACCCCTGGGGCAGTCGGTTCCAGGTGTACTGCACGCCCCTCCAGGTGAAAGCAAACTGAGGCCTGCACTCTGCTGCCAGAGGAATGGAGAAAAATGCATTGGCAATGTCAATGGTGGCGTACCACTTTGCTGCCTTGGACTCCAGCTCATACTGGAGTTCCAGCATATCCGGCACGGCAGCGCTCAGTGGTGGAGTCACTTCATTCAATGCATGATAGTCCACAGTCAATCTCCATTCTCCGTCAGACTTGTGCACAAGACAGATGGGGCTGTTGAAGGGTGAGTGGGTTTTGCTGACCACCCCTTGGCTTTCCAGTTTATGAATCATCTCATGGATGGGAGTCACAGAGTCTCTGTCGGTACGGTATTGCCGACGGTGTACTGTTGTTGTGGCGATTGGTACCTGCTGCTCTTCAACTCTCAGTAGTCCCACAGCAAAGGGGTCATCTGAGAGACTAGGTAAGGTATTCAGTTTTCTGATGTCTTCTGTCTCTACAGAAGCTATCCCAAAAGCCCAGCGATATCCCTTTGGGTCTTTGAAATACCCATTTCGAAGATAGTCTATGCCGAGGATGCATGGGGCCTCTGGGCCAGTCACGATGGGGTGTTTCTGCCACCCTTTCCCAGTTAAACTCACTTCAGCCTCTACTACAGTCAGCTGCTGGGATCCTCCTGTTACCCCAGAAATAGAGATTGACTCTTCTCCTACATACCTTGATGGCATCAGGGTACATTGGGCGCCGGTGTCAACCAAAGCCTTACGTTTTTGTGGGTCCGATGTGCCAGGCCATCGGATCCACACAGTCCAGTAGATCTGATTGTCCCACTCCTCTACCTGGCTAGAGGCAGGGCTCCTCTATTCCTGGTCTTGGTACATGTTGCTCTCTTCCTGTAGATAGGTTCTTGAGGTCCCTTCAAGAGGATCAGTCATATCATCGTTCTGATACTGTTTGGAGTTCTGTGCACGAGAGACTGGAGCAGCGTTGACTCTAGATGAGCTTCTTGTGTTCGGTGTCCCTCTTTTCAGTTCACGTACCCGGGCTGCTAAGGAGGAGGTGGGTTTTCTATCCCACTTCCTCATGTCTTCTCCATGCTCCTGAAGGAAAAACCAGAGGTTACCTCGTGGAGTGTGTCCTTTCTCCCTGGCTGGGAAACACCGGCTCCTAATGGCAGAGACTCTTGTTGGTTCTGGTGAGATCTGGTAGTTTTCTGCCTTAAGTTCTTTTTTAAGCTTCTGATGGCCCTCTTCAATCAAGCTCCGGACTTGCTCAACCAGCCTTGTTTCCACGGTTGAGACATGGGTGCGAAATGGGGCAGTGACAGTGTCCTCATAAATTCTTAGTTTATTGGCCAAGACGCCTACCATGTCCTCACCTTCCCTCCATTGCAGCGTTGCCAGGTAACGGGAGTATATCTCTGGTCCAAGCCGTGCGAATCTCAACCACATCTGTGACGTGCACCAGACACAGTCTGGGCTCTTATGAAATCTCTCATCTTCTGAGAAAATGATCTCCAGCACAGCCAATTCCCTCAGGCATCGGATACCTTGTTCCATTGTGCTCCATTTTCCTTGGTGCACCTGGAGATCTTCTTTACAAAGGTATCTGTCCTTCACACTTGTCAGCAGTCACCGCCAGAGGCTGAGGGTTTCTTGGGTTTTCCCGATCCCCTGGTCAATGACCACATCCCGGGACAGAGATCCCAGTTGCCTGGCCTCACTTCCATCCAGAACTGTGTCATTGGCTGCAGCGTCCCAGATGCAGAGCAGCCAGGTCAGGATGAACTCGTTTGCCTGGTGGGTGAATTCCCTCCGCAGGTCACGCAGCTCACCCAGGGATAGAGAGCGAGTGATGATTTCTGGCTCTGTCTCTTCTGCTGGGTGCGAAGGTCCTGCCACGTCCTCATCAGTGACTATGCGAACTGATTTGCTCTTTGATTTCTTCTTCTGAACGGGGGCAACTGCTACTGGTCTGGGCTGTTCTGGTTCGGTGACAGTTTGTGTGGAGATGCTGGTGGCACTTTTGGTTCCTTCTTCCTGGATAAAAGTCTGCGTAGAGACAGATGCTGTTGCTTTTCTTTTGGCTCTTTTCTCCTTTGTGACAGTCTGTGCAGATATGGACGCAGTAGATTTGTTTCTTTTTTCCTCTTCCTCAAGAATACGCTGCACTATACCATGTAGTGTTTTGTTTCTAAGCATGTTGCAGGCTGTGAAGGCTGTGCAGAGAAGACAAAGCAGAACTAACAACAATATTATGCTGTCCTTGGCATCCAGAGAGAACGCAACATTTCAAAAACTGCTGTGCCATGCCTGAAAGATTGGAAAAAATCATCCTTTTCCCCTCCCCCCAGGGGCTGGGTGCGATTGTTGAGACCCCAGATGTAGCAGCCTAGACTAGGACAAACAAACCAAGTTGAGTATATATTCTGAGTGATGTTCATTGCCTCAGAGGTTATCACGCAATAGACATAATAGACCAATAAAGCAATTTTTATACCATACCCTGGTCTACACAGGAGCATTACAACCGGCAGATAGTTCCCCATGTGTGGAAAAATATAGAGAGTAAGATATAAAACCCACGTAAGCATGTTGAGAATCATGGTGAATAGGTGGCTGGCAAAATTCAAAATTGTAATGCTGACTTTTTTCTCAGTACCTCTGTGCCCCACGTTGGGCGCCAATACATGTACTGGTTTGAACAGCAAAACCAGTGAGACTTCAAGTCAGTAATACAATTTTTAATAGGGAAGAGGAAAAAAAAGAGAAAAAACAAAATACATGCAATAATAAAAATACAACCACTGACAGAGTCAGAATACAACTTGATACCCTGTCAGTCAGGGTGCTGGTGCAGTTTTCCTCCAAAGGGTCCAGCGATGATGTGGATAAATACCTGGTTCTTCCTCTGGAATCCAGTGGAAAAAGGCTGCCTTTGGCGTTCTAAACCTCAGTTTTTATCTAGGTAGGAAAGGCTTGGCTCATCCTCCTGGCTGGAGCATCTCCCAATGGGATGATGTAATCTTATCAGTTATACAGTAGGACTCAATGGCCCATTAACAGAAGATACTTCCCACAGAGATAAGAATGATCACCCTTATCAGTTATGGCCCATCAACAGAAGACATTTCCCACAGAGATAAGGATGATCACCCTTCTCAGATGGTAATAGAGTATCTATGTTGTATTGCAAACCAGGACACATCTACAATGCATATTAAGGAATGGTGAATGATCTGGCACTCTGTGAAAGCTGGTTGAACTTTCTTTGGAAGATTGAAATACAGACTAGCAAGTACAGTCCTAAGATTATACAGGTCCAGGATATGACTTGGTTCAATATTTTTGTTTTGAAACATGGAAATCTGGTTTTTTATCAACAACATTAAATATCTATCATATAACTAGTGCTGTACCAAAAGCAGGCAACATCTTTTATCTCAGCCCTCTCCTGAAATCTAAAAAACAAAATCACCATGTAGTAAAATGGGGACCAAGGGAGCACCTATGGGGTTAGGGTTCTTTAGAAGAACATGATCTTTCATATTGGCATAAATCTATAGCATAACCTCGCAGAATGAAACAGCATTTTTATTTTTTCATTTATAGGCATTTAATACAAAAAGTTTTTTTAACATAATCCAATATGAGATTTACAGCTGTGTGAAACACTAAGTTTGAAGTCATTGCTATACAAGAAATATTTAAAGTTTTCATATTGTTTTTTAGCTTTGGCAGAGTACTCCCGAAGTAGGTAGAACAGCAGAGAGAGATGATGTTGAGCAGGAAAAAAATTCTCCTGATGGGGAGAGAGACCTCTTTCTGGCAGGTTCCCCAGAGGGGAAAAAAAATAACCTTAGCAGCAGCACAGAAGTCAAGTAAATGTCCTTTATGACTTTAAGGTTTATCACAGTTCCAAGGAATTTAATTTTTTCCCCACAGAGGAGAAAAATCCCCATAATTCTACCCAGCATAAAATTAGCTATCCCACTATTGAGGCATTTTTATTTTTAGTTCTTAGCCATGCTAGCAGACAATGATTATATTTCTTTTAGTACCTGTAATTCTTTTGGTACATTATTTTAAAATCAAATGCTCTATTGGAATATGCTGCTACTAACTTAGAGATAAAAGATTCACACATGTATATTTATCACTCCACTCTGAACACCTGCAATCCTAAAACAGGATCATGATAGACTTAAGGAAAAAATTTTCAAGCCTGCTGATCAGTCCCAAGCTTCAGTCACCATCTCATTTAGCCTTTGACCAACAGACTGAAGAGAACAGTTTATGTGACTGAACAATGCTGGGATAAGCCAACTGTAGTACTGCCTGTTTGCACCATTAAAACTATTACTAGTATGAAACAATATAAAAATACAGAATGTCAACAGAAGAACTTTGAAATTAGAAAGAATGGTTCCTAAAATCAAAATAGAGCAAGTAGGAAAGAATAAAGTGTTTTGCCAGTACACAAATAGGAAAGAATTATTTCAAAATAACAATTTTACAGGATTTGCAGATAATGAAATCACAAAATATGGTGACTGGAAAGAACATTGCTATGCTTAATTATCAGTTCTATTGTATCATCAAATTCTTCATGAGCAGAGCTCAAAACACCAAGCTCCAGCCGTTTCAGCACAGGCTGGCAGAGGCAGCAGCTTGCAAAAACCTGCCTCATCCCACCTGTGACCAGAAAGGAGACTGTGCCACTGCTTCTCAGGAATGCACCTGGGCACAACAACTCTCACCTTCCTGATCTTAAGCAAGAAAAAATTGCAGTATTTTAGCTTACATACCAAAAACAAAGCATGGAGGGAAAGAAAGCAAAAAGGAAAAAAAAGGCAAAAAAAGAAAAAATTGAGAATGCAGCAGTTTTATTTACACTCTGCCACAAGCACATCATCCCATTTGCTCTGCTCACTACATGGACTCTCCATAGAATATTAGGTCAAATGTAAGGTCCCAATATTAATCTTCATGGCCATCCATGGAAGTGGTTCAAGATATCTCAAGAGTGCCCTTTTCATTATGTTGGTGACCTCTCTGAACAACTGCTGTTAGTTTCAAGGCTCACCAGAGCAAGACTGAACTGCCTCTGCAAGAAGGATACATGCCCTGGAACTCGTTAGAGGAGCAGATCAAAAAAATTATCACAAATTTCATATATTTCTGAAGACAGCTTGAACCCAGACCTAGTCAGGCTTTCCCAAGTCATACATTAAAACAAAAGAGAGGAGACAAAAAATAAACCTATCTAGGGAAGAATGTTAAGCAAGAGGTAAAAAAGAGGTAAAAAAGAAGGGGATAGATGAGGAATGAGGAAAAAAAAAGTTAGCTGAGTATGTTTTGGGAGATACTCAGGTATCACTTGCAAACTATGATTAAGATACAATATTTCAAGTATTTTTTTAGTAATACGCTGACATGAATATTGGTTAAAAAAATTTTACTAAATGTGCACACCACTTTCCAAAAACAAAAACCCCAAAACAGGAATTTCAGATTGTTTCCTATCCACAAATGGAAGAACAAAAGTGTGTAACTCTGAATTCACAGTGTAACGCAGAACTAAATAAACAACCAATGAACTAAACCTTCCCCCCAGAAATGTTCAATAGGGGTAGCAAATTTTAAAAAAACTTAAATGTCAGACTTTTCTAAGTAAAACTATTCCAAAAGGACTATCTACTTGACATTAAACAAAAAAAAATCAAGTTTCTGACCTAAACTTAGTTATAACTCTAAAAAATTGGAATGGTTGTATAAAATAAGCTATTTCCAATTTCTGATGAAGGTTTCTGAAGTAACATATTTTTGGATTTCCAATTTTTTTAAACTTTGGATGCAATATCTTTACAGAATTCTGAATTCTGCATATTTTAAAACCAAATAACTGTAGTAATATCCAATATAGCTAAGGCTGGTCTAGATAGCAATAGTTAGTGATTACCAGATCAAAGGCCTTACTTAAATCAATAAAGATAGCTCCTGTACATTGATTACCATCCAACACTATAAAAATATAATTGCTTACCTTGAGAGGAGCAGTGCAAATGAAATGAAAAGGTCATGATAGGTCAATAATTATTTAAATTAAACTTACATCTTCCTTCATCTGATGGACCAACTCTAGCATGCACCGAAATGGTGGTGATTTACCAGTTTAAATAGACATATTAACATGTCAGCAAAGGGCTCAGCAGCAATTGGGTCAGCAATTTTAAGCAGTCAAGGTTCCAGGTTGTCAGCTTCTCCATTTATGCTCCCAATTAATCTTAAGGTATTATAGATCTTAAGTCAGTAAGCACAGATCTAACTACTTTAGATCAAATCTCATTTTGGGTATATATAGAGATAGATTATAGTTACTTTTTGCAATCTTTCTACAACAAATACCAGTATACAATTCTCTAGAATAGCTTTTAATAAAAACACCATGCAACAATTTGCTATCAAGATCGTGAATTCTCCAGTAATTTAGTTTATGACATTTCTGTCTCTATATTAAATGGCCCTTAGACCACTACAGTACTACTTGGCAGGTTTGTGTTTTCATTCTACTGGTTATGCTAACAGTTGCTTTCTGGATTCTCAGTTATTACAGTGCACAATAACTTTGCTGCTACTCTGTCAATATAATTGTTGACAGACAATTCTGTGTTTTTAAATTTGTTTCTAAAATTCAGAAAATGAAATATTTTCTAACCACATTTTCTTCATGCCAACTAATTTTTCACAATTACTTTGAAGAATTAATTTACATCACATTCATAATTTAAAGAAAAAAATTTTTAAGATTTTTGATTCCTTCTTTCTATGGATCAGACATATAAAGTTTTTAGAAAGTGGTTATCTCAAAGTAAAAAAAAAAACAAATGGAAGTCTAAATTCATCAATGTCAGGAAACTGCTCTTTGCAGGATGCTTATCTAGAGGATGATGAAAAAATTCTCCAAGAAAATTTACGTTTGCATGGAGACTTTGCATCTTAGATATTCAGGGGCTAAAATGACTCCTCCATGAAATTCATCCTGAACAACAAATCCTGATGATTCACTACACAGTAGAAAGGAAGGCAAAGAGTTTTTTTCTTGTCCTCTTAATTTTCTGCCCCTTTGTGACAGGCAATATTAAAAAAAAAAAAAAAAAAGGAAGACAGCATTTTGAAGAACATGGAAGAAAATCAAGGAGATTACAATGGTAATATCAGGAGGGAAAGAGTAGAAGAGGGAGAAGCAAGAAATAAATCATGGTTAGTGCAAAAACTGTGGGAAAATAATTGAAAAGCAAAGGAGGACAAAAAAAGGAAGGGTAAATAGAAACAGAGGAGAGCCTATAACAACTAATAAGAGCTCTCCTTATAAATCAATTCAAATACAGCAAACACAAAACATTGGAAACCCATTCACACCATCCTTCACATAGAAATGTGCATCCAATGCAGCAGTCAATGGCCCTAATAGTCCAGATCAGACATTTTATGAATATTAAAGATTCCTATCCATTGACAGCTGTACTTATCAGCAATGTTCCAAATGATGGATACATGTGGGACTGTCCTATCACACTGGAATCTTTTTAATTACTATTCAGAATAACTGTGTAGGCCCCATTACATATATAAAAGTAAACACTCAAAAATTAGACAATGCAGAACCACAACCGTCTGCAAGTAATTAATGCATACCCAAATAGAGGATGATTAACGACATAGTCTACAATTATACAAACACACACTTCCCATAAGATATCTGCCACAAGGATTTTATGATGTTCAGCAATAAAACCAGAATTCATCTAGCAAATAAGGATTTTGCTCAGAGAAGCCTGTATTTTTTGATGTAGTGCTCTGTGGATGTTTAATGGAAAAGGGAGTATGAAAAGTGGACAGTTTCATAGCTAGCACAGTTCAATGTCACTCTGGAGAAATCTGTCCCCACCTCTGCCACAAAGTTCTTATACAATGTGAGGTAAGCCACTTAAGTCAAACTTTTCAGAGTTATTCACCTGTTATGCACTCTTCATTTTCTTGAGTGCTTGCATTTAAACGCCCCATGGAGATCTGTGGAAGTGTTAAGTGCTCCTAATTGAAATGGGGTTGGCAGAAACACTACTTAAAATACATGAACTACTCTGAAAACTCAGGTCCTACCTACGTAAAACTCAAAATTAGCATTAATTCCTCCCTTTTTTCTTTTTTTCACCACACAAAGTCCATATTCATAAAACGAAACCGGTAATGTAAGTGTTGTAAAAATGTGTATCAATGATTACAAAGTACTCTGGTACTCCAGTGAAAATAGCACAGGAAAAAATTAAATCTGCCTACACTTCAGAATAGACATGTGCAGTAAAACAGACAGAAAGCCATATATAAAACAGATAAAGGATTTTCAAAAGGCAACAGCTGGTCCATACCGTACACAGAACCTATGGAAAGATAGTTTCTAATCAACTGGTTATATGCCATCATAACATATAAATATAACACAGCTGAATGAAGTTCATGCTGCTTATTTAACTCCATTTCTTAAGCTCTAGGTGCTTAATTTTGCAAGCTAATTTTTCCCATATGTGCTAGGGCAGACAGCTTTTTTTTTTTTCCCCCCCTCCAAATTACCACAGTCTAATTCTGAATGATAGTTTTGCCATAATGGAATTATTCAGTCTATGATCTGATTGATTTTAGGCCTTAAATACTGAATCTTAACACACGTAAATTTTTAATCCTTTAATTTCTCTATTCTGCCAGTAATTGATAAGGACAGTCATACTTAGACAAGGTCTTAATTTAATCGCCCTGAAAATCAATTAGAAGGTGAAAAGCTTCCTTATATTATTATTATGAAAATTTCCTGATCAAATTCACAATGCAATCATAATCAATGCATGACACCTCACACACTTTAGTCAATACATAATTCAGTAGTTACATCTTCACCCTTTAAAAACAATATGGGAAGAAATTTGCATCTCAAAAGCAGAAATACCTTAAAGGCTGAGCATTAGTCAAACACAATGTCTGAAGTCAGACATTAGACTAAATAACCCATTATAGAAATCTAAATAAGGGCCAGGCATGTACCAGAAAGCATTAATTTCACTTCAAGTATCTCTCCAGCAAATACAATGGTAACTGTCTCTTTCCTGCAACCTTGTTGAAAACCCTCCATAAAATCAGAAGGAAAATTTTGGCCCTCTGTTTAGCAGGAGAGGTGAATAATTCAGCACCAATGGTGAAACACTTTCTTCACCCTCATCCTCACCAACACAAAAATCAAGGTTGATGCCAACTTAGTCTTAGCATCAGTAAAGGGAGAACTTTTATGTGAACTATTGTAGGAGCTTGCTCTCTACAAATTGATGTGGCCTGGCAATATCCACCCGAGGGTGTTCCAAGAGTTTGTTGATATGGCTGCCATAGTCAGTCTCCACAATCTTTCAGAACCTGTGAAGATCAATCTATGAGAAGGACTTGAATATTGACACAGGAAATTGTAGGCCCATCACTCTTACTTTAGTCCCTGGCAAAGTTATGGAATGAACCTTCCTGGGAGCGGCCACAAGTGAGATGAAGCACAATTGGGAAAAGTCAGCACAGACTCACAAAGTGATGGTGGTCCAATCCATGGTCAATGCACGACCAGCCTGACTGCATTCTACCACAAAGTAACTTCCTCAGTAGATGTGGGTCAAGCAGTGGACTACCTCAATTTCACCAAGGTTTTCTATACTATTTGCCACTGCCTACTCCTAGAGAACTCAATGTGATGGTCTGGACAAGTGGCCTGTGCAGTGGGTGGGAACTGGCTGTCAGGCAGCACCCAGAGGAGGGTGGTAAATAGCTCCTTTTCAAATTGGCAACCTGTCACAAGAGCCTAAAGCTGTTTAGTACCTTCATAAGTCATCTGGATGATGGGATCTAGTGTACCCTGATGAGATGTGATTATGACACCAAACTGAAACTGGACACTTTGGAAGGGAGAGCCACCGTGCAGGAAGATATGGATAGACAAAGAATGAGCTAATACGGACCTTTTAAAGTTCAATGAAGACAAATGTAACACCTTGCATCTGGGAAAACAGAAACCAGGAATGCAGCACAGGCTGGGAAATACCTCTGTGGAAAAGGACGGGGGCATCTTGGGACAAGCAGCTCAATATGTGTGGCCAGTGTGCTGCTGTGGCAAACAAAGCCAGTGGGATACTGGATTGCATCAACAAGGCCATCTCCAGCAGAGACAAGGAAGTCATTATTCCCCTCTACTCAGTGCTGGTCAGGCTACACCCAGAACACTGTGATTTGTTTTGGTTTCCACTGTACAAAAAGATGGGGACAGCCTGGAGAGACTCCAGAAAAGGGAAAAGTTGATCAAAGGATTGGGTAGCCTGTCAAGTAAGGAAAGAGTGAGAAAATTCAGCCTTGAGAAAAGAAGGATCAAGAGAGAGCTTATTACCATGTTCCAGTATTTAAAGAGTGGCTACAAGGAAGATGGAGTGTCCGTTTTTACCAGGAGTCCTTTACCTGGAACAGACAAGGAGTAATGGGTAAAAGTTATTCTTGGGGACAATCCAACTGGACAAGATGAAAAGTTTCACAATGAGCCAGCCACTGGAATAATGTTTCCAAGAAGTGGTGGATTCCCCAGCTCTGGACATTTAAGATTCAGCTGGAGAGTACTGGGCCATCTTGTCTAGATTATACTTTTGCCAAGAAAGGTTGGACCAAATGATCTTTTTCTTTCTGGCTATTATTTCTCATTAAATCCCTCTCTGAAAAGGTACTTTGGGTTATAAGTTTGTTATACCAGCACAAAAGAATCTCACAAAAAAAACTTAAAGTACTGAAGTACTGGTAATCGAAGACCCACAACTGTTCCAGCAAATGGAAACCATTAGAAATAGTAATTTTCTTTCACATATCTCTGCACCATCAGGTATTTGAGTTTGAAAATTTCCAGAAGCATTCATACATTCAGTCCAAAAGGTGACCATCCATTGAACTACTCTTTTCTATATTCAAACCTGCTTGAAAGTTTTTCTTTGAGCTGCACTGTCTGCTTTAACTGAAGTGAAATCAGCCTCCATTTAACAGAGAATACATGGATCTCTAGCATGTTAAGCTTTCAAGAGATGCTTGGTACCTCCCACTCTCTTCTTTATTTTTACTTCTTTAAATTAAATAAACACCAAAACACAAATGCCTTTTGCAGTTTGTATCTTTTAGCTTTTTCATTCTGTTTGCTATTCTCAGCAACTTTTATTTCCCTAAATCTCCTTCAACAAATCCCTCTATTTTGCACCTATTCTTAGAGGTGCACAAGCACAAAAGGAATCCCAGATGTCATGCCTGAAGGAAAACAGCACTTCCATAACTGTTTCTTCTGCTAATTCTTAGGCTTGACACCTGCAGAGAGAACGCGTACTACATTCCAAACCAGTGAATCATGTTTGCACAAAACTAGCAAAAGCCCAAGTAGACTTGTGACCAAAGAAGAAAAACTGCTCTTTTGAAAAGTACGGTCAATTCGCGTGTTTGTGATAATCAAAGACCCCATTCTGTAACTGGTTTTTGCACAGACAGATGAAACTAGGATCTATCATAGGAAAGGGTCTTTCCACTGGCAGGTTGATATAACAAGGGGAAAACTCCTGCTTTTACAACTTCCATTGTACAATACTGTCAACACATTGAACTGTGTTCTCTAAAAGTTACCCTGCACAAGCAGAAAAATACAGTTTTAACCATGCAGTGCAGAATGCACAACACTGGCAAAAACCTACTTTGGCATTAAAGCCAAAAAGATGCAGGAAAAGAAAAACATACTGCCCTTGTATGCCCAAAGCCTGTGCTGCATAGCTGATTTGTTAAAGGACAAGAAGTAAATATGCAAAGTAATATGCAAGGTGGGGTTCTTTTCTTCTTCCTCTTTTCTGTAGTGGCTACAATTGGAAACAAAACAAAACAAACAAACAAAAAAAAAAAAAAAAAAGGAAGAAAAAGCCGCTACATACCAGTAGAAAGTATGTTGGTGCCTGAAAACCAGCTCATCTTAGTGAAAATATTACCCCTGTAACACTGGCAAGGTCAGCATCAGCTTGGCTTATTTGTTGCCTAAGTCCCTGTTGTGCATGTTCAAAAATGTTTTAAGTTGTTTTGTTCATAAAGCAGCAGAGTTCACTTTGTTGTGTGGGATCACTCCTTTTTCTCTATATGCAGCTCCTCTCTTGCTCCCTATCTTTAGGCTTCTTGGGATTCAAAAGGAAGAAAGGAAGGAATGTGTTTTTCAAGATGAAACTCTGAATTCATTTTAAGTACTAAGATAAAATTCTACCTAAAATCTCTGTGCAAACAGTTCTCAGGCAGAAAAAAGGATGGTTCTCTTTCTTACTGAAGCCAGCCACTTGACGGTGATACAGAAGATCTTTATCTTTCTTTCACAGAAGATGAAGATGTGGGTTCAAATCATTCTTTTGTGAAGACAAGAGGAGAAAATATAAGAAGCTGGCATAAAAATTAGAAGCATTTCTAAGGACAAGTCCTGTGGCAACAACCTAGACAGAAAGGACAAAAAATGCAAGTTCTCCAAAAGCTTTTTAGTGCATGATTTAATATAAAACTCTGAAAAACGACTGGCAATATTAAAAGTTCCCTGACAAAAAGTATGTTCTTCAAGTCTGCAAAACAAATGTGCTCTCTTCCTTTCTCTCAGAGTATTCAAAAGCTGGGAGTAAGAATTTCTTTTGTAATAGTTTCTCCCTCAGAAAATCTTGTTTACTTTCCTCAGTTCAATGTAATGAAATAAAAAGGCTGATTCTTCAAAAGCTAAGAAAGGAAAAAGTGCCAGTAGAGTGACAAAAAATAAATAAAGCCAAACTAAGCAAAAAGGTCAGATTTCTCTCCTCCTCTTCCTTTTCTCCATCTTTTTGGTATAAGGCTGAAACAAAGAAATTTAAGTGCATTTGCAGTAAAGTTGTGTCTACAGATTAGGGAATCCTTGCCATCAGTCTGGAGAAATAGATGGACCACAGGTGGATTGTAAAACTGAGTAAAAAAAACTGGCTAAACAGCAGGACTCAAAGGCTTGTGACAAGTGGCATAAAGCCCAGCGGGCAGCATTTACAACAAACTGGTACTGGGACCAATTCTGTGTAATGTTTCTAGTCATTAAAATGTATCCCAGGCGATGGGATGGCGTGTGCTGTCAAAAAGTAGAGAGGGAATTAAAAAAAATAAAATTAAGGGCTGCAGTGGATACACTGCAACACAAAGAAACCTTAGCAGGCTGGAGAAATGGGCTGACAGAAATCCAGCATATACATATATATACATACATACACATACACACACACATATATATATATATATGTGTGTGTGTGTATAAGGTACTTGCAGACTGGAACAAAACCAGCGGCATCAAGATAGTCAGGGGGCCAAAGCAAAGCTCATGACATTCAACAAGAGGCTGAGACAATAGGGTTTGTTTAGTCTGGAAGGATGGAGGAAATTACTGCCTTCTTCAATTACCTCCCCAAAGGATATAAGGAAGATGAAGCCATGCTTCTTTGGACCTCTACAGCGACAGAACAAGAGGCAATGTACGTGGGTTCATATGCAGAAAATTTTGTATAAATATTAGGGAGAAAAGTAAACCAAAAGACAGGTCAAACTGGAAACTGGAACAATATTTGGAAACATACTTAGCTACATGTGGAGAGATAACTAAAGCAGACAAAGGCCTAAACATGTCCAGCTGGACTCAATATGAGCAGGAAGACTAGATAGATGATTTCTCTTCAACACTAAATTATTACATTATTCTGAATTAGTGATTAAAATTAATTTCAAACATCTCAAATCATTAGTTGTATAAAGAAATGCTAGAAAATATCTAAAGAAGAAAAATAAAATAGAAGCAAAACTTGTTCAACTCATGCAACCTTCCCTCTAAACAGGAAATTGTCAATCAGAAAAAAAAAGACAGCCCTTTCCTACTAAAAGTTATTTGGTGAAATGAATATCTTTCCCAGTTTCATTGGGTTAGTCTGAGTTTTATAATAGGATATGTGTTTGGAAAACACTCTTAGAGGTCACAGAAACAATCCACTTACTCCAAAGGAGAATCAGTTTTACCCAGGTTATTCCTGACAAATGCTCATCCAACTGTTCTTTAAAATCTGCAGTGTCAGAGCTTTCAATTCTTTCTCACAACTACAAATTCTTCTGCTCAACTAGTCAATCTCCTAGACAAAAAAGGCAATTTACCTTGCAGTATTTTAAGCTTATTATGAGCGCATTGCTGCTTTACTCACATAAACACAAAAGGTTCATTATTTTCTTTTAAACTACACATTTTTATATATTTTAACACCATTATCGTGTCTACTTTTAGTCTTCATTTTTCTAAACCACACCATTTTGGTTGGCCTCTCTTTTTACATTGTTTTAGGATGTCTATTCCTGTTCATTTTGTTGGTATTGAGTCATAATGCTTCCCATAAAGTTCTGTTGGGATGCTGGAAAAGGCCTATTTATTTGGCTCCACAAGCTAATGAAAATATCTGCCCCTTTGACTAACTACCAAATGTTTGCTCAAGATCCCACGGAGTGGAATTTGTTTTACATTACTGCAAAGAGAGTTCACTGCAATGAAGAGCTATGGGGAGATCCGACACCGAGTGCCCACAGCCGTTCCCAGCACTCCTGCTCGGAACAAATGTAAACGACGCCTGTGCAGTGTTCCATGGCAAACTCATTAAGAAACATCGTTACTGCAAAGATTCTCCACTCTGAGAAATGTCTGTGTATGCGAGCCAGAATCTGGCAGTAAAAACACTAGCACAGATATAAATATTTTTTAAAATACACATTTTTAAGACCACTTTACAACACTAAAAATGTCCTTCCAAAAAAAAAAAAATCTCCTTGCAATGCTTAATACATTAACATCTTACATCATGCAGTTATTTTCTAATTATTACAGAGCTGAATATGCATCATGGAGAGGTTAGCAAAGACTACATAGTCCAGGCAAGACATACTTCTTCTTAAGTGTATTACCCTATTTCAGAAAACTTGGAATCAAAGCAAGGCCAAACACAAAACTTTCTGCAGAGTAGACTGCATTTTGATCAATATTAAATGTATAGTTTTCTTTTAAAACAAGTAGCATCCAAGAGGAATGACATTTGAACTCCAAGCTTGCCTGTTCTACACCCTGTATAAAACAGATCTTACTTCTCTTGATGACAAGAGAACCAGAAAGGCAAACACAACAGTGGTACTGCAGCATTCTGACTCCAGACTCACAGCCACAGCACACACACTGGACCAATAAGAGCAAACCACACAAAGTAAATAATTTGTAAAACCTTCTAACCAATTCTAGAGGTCCTTTTAAGTATAAAGTCCCACGTGAAGTAGAATCTGAACTTCAGCTCCCATATGTTAAATCCCACCACTTCGTTGTCTCACAGGGAAGATATGAAGATAAACACCTGAATACCCCAATTTTCACAGTCATGGGAGACAGGTAAGTCCCTTAGCTAAAACAAGAACACTAACAGCTCTCCTTTGCCCTGTGGTATCTTGACAGATACAATGAATGCTGTTGTATATAAGAACTTCAAGAAATACAAATAAGTGAAAAATCAAGTCTGCATCATTGAGAAATGATAGTATACATGGCTAAAACACTTATTCACATTTTGAACAGCTGAAAAGTTGCATGTGGACAGTTCCAGCAGAGAAAAGTCTTTTTACTTGATTTCCTCTCATCTAATGTGCACTCAGAACACATCTTCCTGTGCAGCTGGAGGCTTTGTTACAGACAGGACACTGCTTAGTGTAGCCAGTGTTTATTGAATAACTCTTTTTTTTTTTTTAAAGATGATTTTGGAAAATTTCCCAGAGAATACATCTGCCCCTTTTACTTGCACCTTAGACTGTAAGACTAGCCAGGGAGGGAGGTAGTGAGGACAAATGCATTTATTAGCAATGAATAAACGGATCAATCTTTTTCTGGATTAACAGTGGGAGATCCCAGACACACCGAGAAGTATCTGTCTGCTGACTGACACATACAAGCTGGCACACTTTTACGTCAAAAATGTACACAGCTGCATGCACACTAAAGCTGTTCCATCCATAAAGCACAATTGCCAACTGCTTGTCTTCAGAAATGGGTAATAAGAGAGGATCTCAACAATGAAACAACTGCAGAGTGCAGTTAAAGAATATTTTTCATCCCCTTACGTGTCCATCTTTCTGAACTCTCCTGGATTGCTACCATTTTCCTCTCCATCATATTTTGGAAGAAGGACAGATGACCTCCTTAGAAAAACACAGACTTATATTTCTCAAAATCTTTATTGAGTTGCCAAACCCAAACTACGTTATTTTTAGGTACCAAATGTGAACTGATTTAATCTGATTGTCAGTCACCACTAGCAGATGTCTGGACAAATTGCCTAGTGTGTTTTAGTTCTAGGTTGTCTCCAAGTACTCTGACTAATAGCTGGTAGAAGAGAAAGAACACAATCCAAAGCTATGATAAATTATATTGATCCATACAGTGTTATCAGCCATCAGCCGCCAATATGAAGGGAGCTTTATTTTAACATCTCCCAACCTGCCTGTCCAAACTCTCAAATCATCTCAGTGATCACAATAAACTTTACTCAAGGCATCAGTCTCAGCTTATGGAGCAGAACTAAACCCCAGAGTGAATCGACACTTGGGTAGATTGGTGTTGGGCTTGCATGGTTCCAAACAGACACAACTGACAACAGAAGAAACATCAAAGGATTTTTTTCTAAATACATAGTAAAGGGTGCAAACTGATGTCAGGAAAACCACTGAGCAATTTGGACGAGGAAAGGAGTCCAACAGCTGTTTCTACAGATTCCTGCACAGAGACAGGCTGTGCCAGTCAGCACAGTGTCAATATTTAATGAACATATTATCACCTGTTATTATTATTTATCAGTCAAGTAAGCACCTGGCTAGAAAAAAAGTATGAAGTCATCTTCAACTTTGTTAAGTCAGATTCACCAAGTGGCCACAGAGAAGCAAGAAGCTGATTTCTGTTTTAAACAAAACCTGAATTTGCCCATACACACTTGCAAGTACCAAGTACTCAAACATCCTTGCTAGAATTACCTGTGGTGACCCTGAAGACAAGGAATGTCAGCTGAGTGCTCTTCAAAGCTCCAGCATTCTTTTTTGTGTCAACAGTGTTGCTCAGTTTTTGCAGGCCTTCTCTCTCTTAAACAAGGCTTAGTACCAGGTTGTGTCACTGCTGCTGGTGTGGCCCCTCCACCATCAGTGTGCTAATTAATGCCTGCTCCTACAGTTACCTAGATTCCTTTTGGATTTCCCCTGCCTGCTGTCATTCTCATGACCTGAGATAAATATACACACACATATCTTTCATACACTGGATTTTTTAAGTCTTCAGCTCTGCTGTTTCTTCCTTTAAACACTCCATGCATGCAAATGCAAGATTTCATTTACAGACTGCCACAACATCTCAAACATGCAATCAGGTTCATTTTTGCAAAAAAACATACTGTCTCTATCTTTGCTTTATCCCAGAAGTCAAGACATCACCAAATGATGAGAATCACAGAAATAGGACACAGGTCTGCTTCAATCTCAAAATTTCCTGGTTCCAAAGTAAAGTAACTAATCAAGAAAACAGACAGAACACTCAAAGGCCCAGAAACAGCAGAATTCTGTCAGAGTGGCAGGCTGTTTTCTTTCCTTAACAAAACAAACAGGATCACAACACAAATGCTCTGAACCTGAAAGACAGAGCTTTTTGAGCAAAGAGCTTTTATGCAGCCCCAAGAATCCTCAAAAAGATACCAAATAAAACACATCTTAGCACTCAAAGCAAATTAATTAAAAAGTTTTAATCCCAGAAGAATAAATAAAATCTTATATTTACAAGTCAGAAACAAGTCAAATATGCAGCAACATTCGCTGTCATGTACATCGCTCTGTCCAAACATGAGGTAATAAAAATCACAGATGTCCAATGATTTCCACAGGCCTTTTAAGTGAGAGTCAAAATGGCCCATACATCACTAATCATTACAGTACTTTAATCAATTAGAACCTTCCTACTTTAACATAGAAGTTTTATAGAATATGATACTAAATTGTAGAACAAAATCAGAGTACAATTTGTACATTTTCTAAGTAATTTAAACTCATTTACCTGTAAAGTAGGTATTGGTGGGGAGAGTGGAACTGGCAAATTTGTAATACCCATTTCCTGGGAAACGGATCCCTTTTGTCACTTCTATATTCATTGTAGCTAAAGATGAATCCATCCTTTCCACCTGGTAGATGGGAGAAGGCCCATTAAGCTCTTCAGGTTCATTCCAAATTATCTTTACTGTTGTGCTGTTTATTCCTTCAACATGAGGGGCACTAAGTTTTCTTGGAGCTGTGGATAAAAAAAGTTATTTAGGTATCATTGTCCGTAACAATTGGGCAATTATTTATTGCACGTAACATAATCTTTGCAAAACATCCTGTTTAATTTTCTCATCTTAAGAATATACACAGATATCCAGAGAAGATTAATTAGGAGAGAAAAAAATCCCTCAAAAATATTCTTTATCTTTGTGAGAAACTTACTTCAGTTGCACAAGAAACACTTTGTTTCTTCAGGCTTTAGACAAAAGTCTCTATAATTATAGCTAATATACTTTTGTTCATAATCTTTGAGAATATTAATCAACATCTTCATGAAAAGTGTATTTGGATTCCTTCCTTCCTTGATGGGCCCCTCACGCCAAACTCCCTGTGTATATCTGTATGATTTCACAAGTGGATGTGAGTGAAAACCCAAAGGAAAATTTGAACAGTTTTAACTCTTGT
Organism: Cinclus cinclus; assembly: GCF_963662255.1. Classification (NCBI taxonomy): domain Eukaryota; kingdom Metazoa; phylum Chordata; class Aves; order Passeriformes; family Cinclidae; genus Cinclus; species Cinclus cinclus. The sequence goes on from NC_085048.1 coordinate 91,987,209, forward strand.
TATATCTCAGTATGGTACATGACAACAGGGGCCTCTTGTCACTGGACTTATCCTCACCAAGAGGAGCAGAACAGCTCTCTGTCCACAGTCCTGCAGGCCCATCCAGTTGATCTCATGATGTGCACACCAGACAGTAGCTTGTGATCACATTATTACTCACTTCAAGAAAACAACCCTCTCGTTTTTCTCCACCAATTCTAGTGCAAGCCAGGACTCCAAACAAGACTGTTTCCACAAAGGTAGCAGCATAAGATAGTTTTACATTACAGGATGATCCTCCTACCATTAAACCCAATGCTCTGATATTCTTTTAAACACTCTGATAGCATTGGCTACTCTACAGCTGAGTTATTAACTCAACTTATTCCATTTTATTAATAAAACACTGTACAGTAAGCCACCGGAGGGCAGCATGACCTGTTTGGATGGTCCTACAGGTGGAATGAAGTGGACAATCTCTGAAGCATAAGAAGACGTCATCTGGAGAAGTATGAGAACAGTTTGGTATGTACAGAATCTATGTACATCTTATCTTGCTTTTTTACTCACCCTTCTTTCCCTGATAAAGAGAAGGATTTAAAAACAGGAACTTCATTTGTGAACAGGAAGTGAAATACAATGACAACTTGTAAAAATTACTTGTTCCCATAATGACACAGTAAAGAGCAATAAACGCCTTTCAAGAACAATAAAACCTGAATTAAAATATGGGCCTTCAAAATCTGACATACTACTTCACGTCCCAGCATTGTACATAGCATGAGTTCTTTAGAGAAAGAGAGATTGCTTCATTTAAAATGAATTAATAACATCATTTTAAACATTCCTGCATTTCCAAGATCATTAACATATTTTTCACTTTTTCTATTTGCCAGTAGTATATTACTTATTTCTTTTTCTTTGTCCCCCATACCCCATAACTTGATATATATTCTTGTTGGATAAAGTAGGGAGTGGGGGAACTGGGAAACTGCCAAAGGCACTATGTGCTGTAAATTCCTGCTTAGGTATCATTTATGACTTCACAATCTAATTAGTATCTCACACGATGGTAGAAATTTACAATGTCAAAATTGAAGTAATGCAGTGTGAGGTCATAAGCTTCCCTGCATAAGTAGGGCACAGCACTAATGAATTGTGGTATTAATGCACAAGTTTAAATAGAAAACATGGCTGAACAATCAAAACTTCACCTCTGAGGGAACCAGCCTACGTCAGCATTTTAAATACAAACTGAAGAGGTTGAGCCCTCCAGTTGAGATTACTGATAGCAAACGGAAATGCTAAATTCATTATTTTTAAGATGCATACAGCTGACTAGCACTCATAACAATAACTACATCTTCCTTTAAAGTCCACTATTAATAAGCAGTGGTTACTTGGACCATAATTATGGCATCTCTGATACCCAAACCTGAAGCTTTTATGGGCCTTATGCAATTAACTACTTAAATGCATCGTAACACTTGCTTCTCTGACAGGGAAGTATTGATTTTTTAATCATTTTCAAGTCTCCTCTAGCACAAATAAATGTACTACAGTTACAGTTAATGCACTGTGTACACGCATTAAACACTGGCATGACACAATTTATTATTTTGTGATATATGGAACACAAGACTAGCCTTTCAGAAAGTAACATCCTTGCTATAGCACTAGTATTTAAACTATAGTCTCCTTGATGCTTGAGAATTCTTGTGCATCAAGACAGCAGCAAACTGTACAGAACAGGTTACAGAAGTATTTAAAAACAAAAATAACAAAGAAGCCCAAATAGAAAATCCAACCACACACAAACACAGAAGGTCTTGAAATAAATCTGTAGCACTAGACCAGCAGGGCACTAAATGCTGAAATTAAAAATATTCAACACTAAAAGATACAGTATATATTTTCCTAAAGGTGTCACTGTGGTACCTGTAGCTACTTTCTGAAAGATGAATTGAGTATAATTTTACCTATTTAATTTTTTTAGCCACGTTCTGTTAAGACACATCTGTCAAAATAATGAGCGTACTGCATTTTATTGGATTCAAAGTCACATTTTTGTGTACTTTAATTATGTCGTTTTAATGTCTTGCTATATAATACATATTTAATATATTATAAGGCTAAAACAGTATTTAAAAGCCCATGATTGCTGCATGCCATTGTGTAGCAGAGGGCACAGAAAAGACCAATAAAGACAGATGGTCCATACAGCTTATGTTGAAGTCATATATCTAAATATAGATGTTGCTACACAGGTCATTAGAAATAAGCCTTTCCCATGTGTTTATGCACACACATGTACACAAAAATGAAGTTGGTAAGTAAAGAGCAGTTAATTTTGTTTTGTTTGAAATAATATCATTTTAGTTTTAGGCTCGAAGACAGATGCCAGCGTTTCGCTCTGAACAGATGGTAATTCCATCTAATAGTGCATCTCTGTATTAGTAAGGTCTGTTGTGTATACAAACAGTAATAAACACTAGGTAAGGATCAAAATAAATTTTAATTGTTGACATTAAATTCTGGCAGCCATGGTTCTAAAGATACAATATTCCTTCCTCAAGTCTGTCAGGTTTACTAATACAACTGCTAAAGCTTTTCCATACTCTGCCAGATTCTTGTCCCAGGAATAACATATTTATGCTGTGGCTAAATTTTACAGGCTTACATATGTTTGAGTAATTTCTACTCAGCTTACTCTAGGTGGGTATTTGTGTACTCCTCCACCAAAAGCCTCAAGTAGACATTAAATGGTTCAGGAAGGTAACAGCAATGGAAAGTATACCGTTTTTAACTGTTTTTAAGTTGAATCCCAAATGCATATGTACAAAGTAAAACAGAAAAAATCCAAATTCAAGGACAAAACCTTACAGAAAATATCTTTTTCTTTTCATATTGGAGTTTACCTTGCAGGTAACACCTCACTATGGTCACACATTTCATTTTTGATTCCAGTAATTAGTCCAGAAGACCTCGAGTTTGACATTGTATTTCAGCTATGCTCTCTTTTTTCTGCACTTCACAATGATATCAGTCATTTCAACAGTAAATGAGTCAAGCAATATTCTGACAATGTTTTGAGTTTTAAGAGATTTTTTTTTAGAGTCCATTTTGGACTTCCCCAAAAAAAGAATAAAACCACCCACAGTGGGCATCAGAAGAAAATTTAGTAACATGGATATGTTGCAACCATATTTCTTTTAAAATAGATGTAATCCACTGTATTTTTAAAAAATCATGAAAAATATATTGCTTCCACCATATGGGACAACCAACGACTCACCAACCGATTTAAGATGCAGCATATTGAGCTGACCATATGTTACAGTGCTGTTGAATGGCTGAGTGATTCATGCCCGTCACATTCTAGTATATCAATTAAAGCTCCTTGAAGTCTGCATGATTTGTGTCTCTGTTATTAAACCCTGCTAATTCATCCCACTTACACATCTGTTATAAATCTCTAGGAGTGCTGCATGATTCATGGCAATCTGTGAGCATGGTACAGCAAATTCTTCTCCTTGTAATTAACAGTAAATTGTTTTACTGCCATGCAATGAATTTTTCAGTTATATTGCAAATGAACTCCTAAATGCACGGTTCTTTCCTAAGAACTGACTTATATTATCAGGCAATTAAAAAGTATTGCTTTGAACCAAAAGCTTTTAATCAAGAGGAATACAACTTAAACATAGCTTAAAAATGTTGCAAATTTGAAAGAGAGGAAAAAAGAACAAACTGCGCTGTTTTGAGCTATTTTGTGACATAATATGTGGTTGGTAGGGGAGAAGAAACAAATAACTCTGAATTCTCTACTGATTCCCTGAAACTCAAAGAGCAGTTTAACTGCAGCTTGAACACTTGGCAAGACAAGTTTGAGCAGATTCTATTTATCTCAGAAGTTACTTAAGTCATCTGTCATTACGAAATTTCTCAGATTACTTTACACTTTTCTAATTGTAAAACAGCGTCTTTATTCTTGGAATAAATAATTGGATAATTAGCCAAGCTGAATCATCAGAGGATTCCAGTGCTGCTCAAGTGTTCTTGTCAAAGGTGAAGCAAATTCATTTCAGCTTTGCCTCTGTAGCTTTCTGAAGAGGCTTTGATTTTTTTTCCTGCTACATTCTTGGCAGCAGCCTCAAATTCATGAGTCCATACATCAAGTCAGTAGTTTAACAACAAATGAAATTAAATTCAAAGAAGGGAAACTAATTGAAGGACAGCAACAAAAGTGTTTGGTAATGTGCTTTTTAATATGGCATGCCACATTTGCATGATAATTTTTCCTTTTTAGCATGGAGCAGAAAGTGACTAGCTTAATGAGGGATTATTCAAGACAGGAATGAACAAAATGCATTCATAACTAAGAACAAAGATTGTATTATGAAACGGAAACAGGCAACTGCCGAGAAGTAACTGGATGATTGGTTTATGCATTATGAATAAAAAGGTAGAAAAATATTTATATTAGTATTCACTAATGACTATATATACAAGATTGTTGTAATTAAAATTATAAATTAACATATTAAGAGTGCTTGTTTAATCACTTTGGGTCCTATTCACAATGAAGAGAATTATGTACATGCATGCAAAACAATGTGTGTTTCCAGGCCAGCAGCAAATGGCCCTCATATTTCTCTTCTGTAACAAAGGAAACTATACATTTCTTACTACCTGTTTAATGGGTATTGGTGATTTTAAAATTGAGGCATAGGCTTTTGTAGAAAAGCCATCTATGACAGACAAACAAATTAGGCTTTTGAAAAGGGTCTGCACTGGACCTTATTCATGAATGGAAAAAAAAATGGGGAAAAATTGACAAATTATTCAGATTAAAAAGGGTAATCAAAAAGAAAACAACAAGGAGTGTAAGACAGCCTAGAATTACCCTAGCAAACCCAGAGGCAACTCCAAAGCCCCAAATACAACTGGTTGAGAAGTCTGCCAAGAAGCCAGATGCAGCTGGTGCTGGAAGAATATCTCCTACAAATTAGCTTCTGAACCCTGTAATTGTCATCAAAAGCAAAAGATCAGGAATACAGTGTGCAGGAGTAAATGGCAGCAATCACAACGCAAATACTTTGCTACATCTTAAAAAGTGCTTTTTAAATGAATTAAAAAAAAATAAATTAAGGGCAAAGGAAAGGTGAACTTAATTACAAGAAATAAGCTTTATCACACAGCAGCTAATGAAACATAGCTGTATAGATTGTCTAAGGCAACCTTTGACTATATGATTTGAGATCAGTAGGGTAAGCAATTGTACTGGTCTAAGCATTCACATGGCTAATTTCATCCTGCTGAAATGACAGAAAATGATGGAAATAAAATGGCATTTCTCTGCCTCACTGAAAAACTTTGAAAACACGCATGTTTTGTATTAGTAATTCATAAATCCCTGCAGACACATTGTCACAGAAAGAAACTTTCAAAGGGCCAGGTCTCTCACTGGTACCAGCTAGTAGAGTTCTATAGGTACCAGTTCAGAATCCTACCTGAGAGAAAGTCACGCAACAAAAAGTGTTTTTGAAATTAAAAAAAAAATGCCTAAGACCTAGTAAAAACAAAAGGCTGAATAACATTATCAAAAGTAAACAGGAATTTGAACATGGTAGAACCCAGAGAGAAGGATAAAGTAAAATTCTGCTCTATGTATTGAGATGAAAAATGTATAATTACTGTCTTGAGTTACATACGTGTAGACCCACTTGATGATCTTGAGATAGCACAGACAAGAACAAAGCTCAAATTTGATTTCAAATTTTCAAATAATCAACAATGAACTTTTGCCTCATCTATCAGCCAAGGATTTCAGTAGCATAAGCACAGTATTGCAGTGCAAAGAAGTATTTCAAATACCACAAGGATGGTGGAAGCTGCAGTATCTTAATTTACCATTTAAAAGACTGATTAAAAACATGAAACACTTCTTAATTAACTGCATATTTAAAAGTCTGCTATGTATGTATTTGTATCTGAACAGACCAAATTGAGGCTCTCTTTCTGTCCAGTCACCTCTTTGAGTATCAGGGATGGGTAATTCTCTTCTTTTACTTTCCTATGCTTGTTTTGATCTTTCATCCCAATACTGCATTTACTCTAACATGGATCTTCCAACACTTTTTACCATTCTTGGAGCACCAGGCATGACTGTTCTTTTATTTAGCTCACCCTCCTGGCTTCATATGCATTTGCAACACAGCCTTTTTATAAAACAGCTCCATTCTTAGCAATTTTATTTTGTTTTCTCACACTCTCTCCTGCCATTCTTCTGATTTGTCCTCTTTATTACCATTTGCAAACATCGTGGGTGTATGTATTGGTGAGGAGGAGTGATTCTGCCACTCTGACAGACACAAGGACATATGGCCAATTCGAGTTTTCTTTCACTCTATCCCTGCAAAGCAACACATGAGATATTCCCAGTACAGATGCCTATATTGAATCAAGTTAGAATGAATCCACTCATTAGGTTTGCTTCTGGATTTTAACCAGTCATAGTCCAAGAGACTTCTTACTGAAAAATCAGCAGACTCTTCCTAATGCTTCTGCCCCCTTGGGTGCTATCCTTAAATTCTGCTCCTACATTAAATACTCTTTTCTTTGTTTTTTCAACCATATGTCAAAAACCCCTTACTTTTCTTCCTCAACAATTTTGTTTCTAGTGATTTCGTGCCCTTGTTTCTACTTTTGTTTTCATTTTCTGTGTTGCAATGCATTAAGAAAAAAAAAAAAAAAGAAGAACCCCCACAAGTTTTCAGAGAAAAATATTAGGTTTTAAAGAGTACCTTCTCTACAACTAGGCTTCAAATTACCCTAATGGATATTAACAAGGCTTAAAAATTACTTGAGACTGCTAGTGGCAAATTAAGAAGCCACTGGCAATTTCAAAAAGAAGTCTCTTACTAATACACATCTGTTGGACATGTCTAAATCATGCCATCAAGATATCCACTGATTGAAATGGTCCATGTGATAAACCTGTATGTTCCATACATAGAAGGGCAGTAGACATTGGTTTCCATTATTGTTCTCCTCCTCCTCCTGAGGATCTTCTCCAGAGGAGAAGAATTAGTCTAATTTAATATAACCTGTAGCCCAACTTGAAACACAATTCAAAGCTCCTGGATTGTGTTATGATGCAAGGGGACCATCATGCTGGAACACATTTCAGTCAAGACTTCCTCCAAAAACAGCCTTTGCCAGGGTATGGAAGGGGTCTGGCATCCAGCCAGGAAAGCTGTCTCTTTGCCAGGGAGACATTCCTCCACAAAAAAAAAATCTACAACTGCCCTAGAAAGACAATTTTAATTTCATTTTGCACTTTCCAATTACAAAAAAAGGCAAGGATAGAAATGGACTAAGGCTTGATTATCTATTTTTATAAATGGTGTAATTGTTTCAAGTTTTAACTCCCTTTGATTGTTACCACATAAGCAGTGCTTCTTTCAAACTATCTTTGGAAACACAGTTTTACAGAACCTCACAGAATGAAACATGCACACACAAACACACACAAAGAAAAGAAATAAAAACCAAACCTCACACAAACAAACAAACAAAAAAAAAACCACACACACAAAACGTGTGACATGTGGAAGACAAAATTGCATGCAAAACATGTTTTTCATTCTTCAGTTTCCCAGAAATTAAAACATTGAAATAATATGCTTTAAAAACATAAAAGGAAGACCATACAGCACTGATTCTTTTCTTTCAAGGCTTACAACAGTAAGTAGGAAAAGGCTTCACTGCAAAAGAGCTAATAAATGGGGACATGTCTGCTATGCTATTTTGTATTCTCCTGTCTTCTCTAATGTGATAGGTCTCTGAGTATTAACACAACCAGGGAGGAGATGGTCATAAACAAGCTGTCAAGCATAACTAAGCTATTGTTCCTGAATCTTTTAATAAATGTATAAATGCAAAGTTGGATCGTTTGTAGTAATAAGGTGTGCTGTTTAGGCAATATTTGTTTCCATGGTTATCAGCACAGACTGGAACACCATTCCTCATGGCTGCGTGGAAAGGGATAAAGTCATACAAGTAGGAGGCTCTGTATATGGCCAGCCTTCCACTTGAAAACAAATGGAAAGGCAAAGAAACAAATAGATATGAACTGAGGACAGACTAGAGGCAATATCCCAACACCTTATATTTAATTTCAGCATAAAATTTCAGATGTTTCCGTATGTGATACAAAATTACATAAGAGAGGTAATTGCAAAGATCATCATCACAACATCCATATGACAACACCACTAATTGCTTAACATTTTTAGTTCTAATCGTTTCACATTTTTAGTTAAGCATTTTAGCTAATACTGTGAAATTAATTAACATGTTTTGAATGCCTATATAAAAGGAAACCACAATGTTACGTGGTCAGCTCTCTTCGGATGATCACCAGTCAGTAACATAGCATGGGTCTGAGCTTGTATTTATAGTATTAAAGAACCATACTGACTACCTCATTCCACGAATAAAGAGACTTATAGAGCTGATACTCCTACCAATTTCTCTCTTAAAACCCTCTTGAACCCTTGATGTCCAAGAAGTGAGTTTATGCCAATCCTTTCTTCAAAGTAAATACAGGTTTTCTCCATCTCTGTTCTGGACTGATTTTCCCCTAAATTTGTAGATAATACCTTTGAAATCCATGACAACGCTACTGAAATAAACTTGAAGACTGAAATTGTATTAAAGTGCACAGGAACATATATGCAGTTTCTTTAGCACTGTTCCCATAGATATGCAAATACATATTTACAAAGCAAAATCTCAAGGGCTAAATAAACAAACATTCTCAATAAAGCAGATCCAAACCATGTACACTGCTTCTGATTTAAACACACAGATACACTATGTACTTATGCTACTCTTAAAGCCATGTGTTAAGAAAGGCATTGGCACAGCTGGAGCATTTTACATTTCTTGTTACGCATACAAACACTGAAAACCCCCAACAACAAATTAACAACTTCTCAGCATAATGAATGAATGGGTGGATGTAGCTGCATTTATGTACCTTCACCATTTAAACAAACAAACAAAATACTATACACATCATAACTTGCAACTGAGAGAGCAATACACAAATCCTACTGCCATAGCAGAGTATTTTAAACCTCCACTGAAAACATTTTGGGTTTAATCTGTCAAAACAAACAAATAATAATTAAGCAAGTCATTTTGTATTAATAGAACACCTCCCTCTGCCACTGTGCATCAAACTAGGACCATCATCATGGTATTCATTAGTAAACCATGTGTCAGCTTTGCACTTTGCTACAGATTGTTTTCTTACCAGCTGCCAAGGTTTGCCCCATGCCTGGCTCACTGGTTACACAACCAATTTGATTGCAGAGAGTAACAGTAAAGTTGTATGTCCTGTAAGGTTTTAATCCCGTTGCTACGTAGGAGAGCTCATGAGCCTCGGCTATATGTAAAACCTGCAAAGCAAACAGATTGGAAGACAACAGTTGGTTAATAATATCTTCATGCCTGTCATTTGATGACATGATCACTACAAAGAAACTTGTCTCTGAACTTGCAGATTCTTTCACTCAGATGTGAGAAAGCCTGAATAGACCAGCTGAGGGAGAGGATTCTTTTGGAGAGTCTGAACAAGCTGGGATTTAGGTGATAATACTTCCCATCACACTGTTTTATGAGGTAATAAGCCAGTTCCTGAGTGGATAAATGAGGAAACAAAGTTATTGCCTCATAAAACTGTGTGGTGGTGCAGTTATCACTACAAACAGTGCAGCTACAATTGAGATGACAAAAATGACACTATTAAGTTGTGAAATCTGACCACCGTTGAAGGAGTGACATGATTAGCAGGCATTAGGAGGGAGGGGAATAGCAAATACACACAAACACTTCGATCTGCTTTACTTTAATATCAATATAAGCGATCAGTGGTAGGGGAACTGAATAAACTGTAGCATTTTAGATATCTGTGGTATCAGATGGTTTTTTGCATGAAAAGTCTTGCAAGTCAGTGACCAGAAGCAATTGGCACTTATGTATTGTTACCACAGCCTTGAGAAAAGCAGTATCCCCAGTGGATAAGCAAATAAACTGAGGCCCATCTGTGGTAATACCAAAAGACAAAATCAGCTCTGAATGAGAAATACAATATGAGAGCACCAGATTCACTCCCACATTCTGATTATGCATCATGTTTCCGCTCATTTCTAAGATCTCAGCTTACTTAATGTCATGGTATTTGTTTGCCAAACCCGGTCACTCAAACATTACAACAGTATTTTAAAGTCACATACTTTGACTTTTTAAAACTGTTCCATTCCAGTATTTTAGGTTTCCCCACTTCAAAAACTAAGCCAGACAAGTACTTTTCTTAAGGAAAATGTAGATACCTACAACACAATATGGCTTTAAGATGTATTGGCAAGTACAGCTACAATACAGAACCAGTATATACAAATATCAAGGTAATTTAAACTTTGTTGCACAATTATCTCTCCTAATTTTGAATCTCATCTGCTATTGAAAACAAGTCAGATCAGAAAGACAACTTAAAATGCAAAAGTAGTATAGAACATTAAATCAAACCTGTAGGTGCAAAAGTTAGATCAGAGAACACACAACAAAACAGGGAAAAAAATCATCACAACTCCTCAAAGGACATCAGGTTTTATCAATTTTATTATTACCAGTTAGGAAAAACCTAATGTAACTAACAATAATACCTGAGAAAATGGTGGCAAGGACCTTTGTTCAGTCATCAAACTGATGCTATACCCCATCACTTCTCCTCTTGATACATTATCTTCAGGTTTTTCCCATGACACATTAAGGGAATATGGTGAAAGAGGGAATACTGATGGAGATGGCATGAACACTGGGGCTGAAATAAATTAATAATATTCATAAAATAAATGAGCAATATGTATAATGCAAGTTTCCTCATTGTACTTGTAAAACACCATTTCAGACAATCATTTCTTTTCCCTTTCTAACCTTATTTTCAAGTCTAGCTGGAATGTTCACATTACTTTGGTAAGTACTTCACTCATCATTCTACTGTTTTCTACTCTGGCTGTGAATGCAGATTAAAACTCTGCCCATGTCTTCAAAGAAATACCAATCAACACTACACTCCTATCCCCTGTAGCAGGTAGGAAAGTACACACGAATGAAAAGGCCTTGAAGAAAAACTTCATGCAACATGGGAAAAAACTGATAAAAGCAAAAAGTGTTCAATACTTCAGCATCTTAAAAGCAATTCTGTTTGCTAGGCCAGTTTGAAATTAACATGTCTCTCACTTCTTACAAAACAGTTCCCTTGTCTTCCATAGCAAATCTGTTAAAGGATTGTTTGCACTGCAGTTAAATCCCCACCTGATTCCTCTGTAATAATAGGACACCAGCTCACAGCACTTCTGCTATGTACAAACAACCACACTAATGGACCTCTTCCCAAATACAATTTAACACTTTTCTAACATATAGAATTTAGGAACAGACAAGCAAAAAGGCTCATTTTGAAGGAGGAATTAGTTTAGCCTGCTGTTTTGCTGGAGTAAGTGACTGAGGACACCATTTTCAAGCTAATACCAAACAAAAACATAAATAACATAAGAGAGATGTTTAATTGTGAACCATGGGCTCAATCAGTCTGAAAACCATAGATTTCTACTGAAAGCATTGAAATAAATTGCTGATATTTCGAATAATATGTCAAGTGGCAAAGACCTTTCAAAAATCTGAAGAGAAGGGTCAAAATACGAGAGGTTGTGAACTGGTTACACTTTGATATAAAGGGGCCATATAATGACACTTGGCGTCTATAAAAGCACACAGAGTTGTAAGGAGTTAAAGAGCACAGTTGGCTGTCTCAAACACAAAAGACTTTGCCATGAGATAAGCACAGAAGGAAGTGACAGGACAACTCCAGGCCTGCTGCAGGCGAGATCTGCTTTGCTCATTCTGGTTAAATGCACCTAGACAAAAATTCCCACTTTGGCAAACTGTGTGAAGAAGCAACTGCTCACACACGTACCACCAGTCAAACAAAGATCATCCCAAGTCATGGTACAGATGCCTTTTGCAAACACCAAGAACCACTGAAGCTCTCCTGAATATGCTTCTCTGGATACCTGGAACCCGGACTGCAAGATAAGTCACCACTGCAAGAACTTGAGATAAGGTAAAATGGTACTATTACCCACATGTTATCTCAGACCCAGCTGGAGGTTAAAAAGCCTTGGGAAGAAGAATGTATCACTGATAGCAGACACAAAGATGCAAGATTTATGGGCCACAACAAAAGCTAACTTGGTAACTGTGCTAAAATCAGCTCTGACTGGGTGAAAGGTAATTCCATCAGAGGAGTTCGTGACCACCAACTCACAGCCCATAAACCCAAGAAACCCATGGACTCAAAAAAAGAGAAAGACTGAGCATCTGGATTAATTAGCATTAGAAGCAAGAGAATCATTCAACCAACAGAATAAGAGAACTGTGTAGCCAATGAACATCAGTGCTTTTATTTGTTAAAATGTATAAATAATGAAAAATTTTGAATGACATCAGAATCACGACTGAGAAGATCAGAGTGAAGAAGGACCAGCAGGATCCATGGGTGGTAACTATCTTCTGTTGATCACTCTCTGTCCCCCCTTTCTTTTCTCTTTCTTTCTATCTTGATGCCTCATATTTATTGTTAAATAAAATCCATGTTACTGACTTTGGCATAAGGTGTCATTTGAACCGTAATTTGGATAGAGGCATCTCTCAGTAATGAGGTCTCAGCAGAAGTTTCAAGCACTATACTCCTAAAAATGTAACCCTCTCAAGGTCTTCAAATTAAAACACTGCTTGGTATATTTTTCATTCTCGCAGTTTAAATGTAGGCTTAATTGACATAGATTATTTTTCTCAACAACATGATTTTATGGTGAAGAAAATGCTTTTGCTTTTCATGCTCAGTTCTGAGATAATCTGACCTATCTTTAAGTAATTAAAAATGTGAATTTATCCCTAGTTAACCATCACTAGGCACTTCTATTGGAAATTAAGAATACATGCTAATCTACATTTTCCTTTCATCTCTATGCAAAAAACTCAAACCAGTGCTTACCAGCCTCTCCTGTTTGTCCTGATATCCAATCTGAAGATATGCTACCTGCCATGTTTACTGCTAGCACATAAAATTCATACTCTGTGAATGGTTCCAGATCAATGACTGTGGTACTGGTCTGCGGTGGAGCCAAGGCATTTTCATTCTGAGATTCCACAACTGGTTGAGGACTGAGCCATCCACTGCTTTGGAAAATACGAATTTCAGGAGGAAGAAAGTTCCCAGTTGATTTTAATTTTTTCCTCATGTAAAGTTCATATCTTATAATTATACCTAGAGGAAAAGGCCAGAAAAACTAGTGAATTTAAAAGATATCTGGAGTTCCACTAAAATACCAACTTTTTCCTTTTTTTTAAGACAAAAAGAAGAGAACTTTGGAGTGCCATTTTAATACCAACATTTTAAAACATATTACTGGATAGGAGATATATGTACACCAGTTTTATGTCAACGCAAGCTTACTATATACACAGGAAGGCCTCAACACTCTGGGGTAAGGAAAAAAAAAGCCAATCAGTGTTGTGATATGAAGCAATACATGATTTAGATTGGATCCTGAGAGTAGTTTAAGATCATAAGAAATCTGACCAGATATTTCTTGCAAAACCAGGAGATAATTGCCATAGAATCTATGTATTTGGGTCTGTATTCATGCACTAAAATAGATAGATTGCTTGGGAGAAAGAGCTTTTCTCGTTGTCTTTGGAGAGACCAGGAAACTTGACCAGCCATCAAGGCAAATATGAGAATATTGCTTAAACCTGGTTGTGCTGGCCATTAGATGAGTGTCATGGCTATGGACTATGAAGAGTGCATGACATCTGCTGAGGTGCCAACAGCAAGTTTTATGACCTGCATTGTAGAAACTGCCCCTCTGAATACCTAGTTATTCTTGTGTGCATTCTTCCTGTCCAGTCTGGAAATAGATGGAAAATGAGATACTCAAAGTGTAAACTGAGCTCACCAAAGACAGATGTCCAATCTGTGAACAGATAAAAATGTTTGTTTTCACATGCACAATTGTGAAAACTTGTGCACATTAGTGCAAGTTCACAAAACTCCATTGCTCATATATTAAAAGATAGTTTTACCAATAAAATCTGTGGTATCACAGAAGTATCCTACAACAGCTGTGTTCTCAGTTTCAAAAACCTAAAATATTATTACACAAGTTAGACCAGCAACTCTTGGCAATTACCTAATCCCTAACAAAGTTACACTGGTAATAGAATTGGCTACTGCACATGACGGATGGTTTCAAAAACAGACTTCTCTGCTAATTCTTAGAATTTTTTCCATAACTGTTACCTGCTTATTTACTTTTTGTCAGGCAATACTACTACATCTGTCTGAACTAAGCAATCTGGCAAATTAGGAAAAAAATTAATTTTACTGTAAATGTTTGATTATAAATGTGATTTTTGCTGCAGCAGATGCCACTGAGTGCTAAATCCCAGACCCAACAGTCAGTGGATTTCTGGAAACAAAGAACAATAAAACATAGACTCTGAGAATAATGGCAAAATAGGCAAATTAGAAAATGCCTTCCTTCATTTCTCAGTGGGTGGTGCATGGACAAGGATATTCTAATGAGATTTGAGGAAATACTGCTTTTCCCTTGCAAAGACTTTGATTGACAAAAGTAAACACAACATCCTACCATTTGGTTTCTCAGGTGGTGCCCATTCCACAGCGAGTTCTGTAGAGCTGATGGTTTCTACAGTCGGTGGGTGTAGCCCTTCTGGAGGGGCCTGAGCAGTAACTACGGTTACTGGCTGGCTCATCAAGCAGCCTCCACTAGTACAAGCTTGCACAGAAAAAACATACTTTGTAAATGGAGTGAGACTCCAAATAATTGCTGAAGTCTTTAAGCCTTCATACTGACCACAAGGCTGCAGATCAGCCAATCTACTACAAGTCAAAATGTATTTCTCTATGGGCCCAGAGTCATTGGAGACGCTTGTCCAGTAAAGTAAAACAGAGTGATGACTAACAGGAAAGACAGGATTTAAATCCAAGCTTCCTATAGGTGTCCCAGGTTTTGTTCTGTATGCCACTGAGTCACTTCTTGTAAAACCATGAACGTTGCTGGCTTGGATGTAATAGGAGTAGAAGGTATATGGAGCTAACATGGTATCAGTGAAGGTCTGAACACCTGAAATAAACAGGTGAGAAGAAAACTGTATCAGCCTAAGACATTAAAAATAACCTCAATAGTTATACCTGAAGTCTGTCCAGCTCTAATCCAAGATGTATTTATGCCTGTACACATATTCTTCTTGAGATTACAAACATTGCAACTTCTCAGGTGTTTTTAGCACAGGAAAAAGAGGACCCTTTGTATGCTTTATTACCTTCCACATCACATTATCATGATTAGAGAAATTATTTTTCCACTGAACTTTTAGTTCCTGCTTTAATCATGGAGAAGATTAATACAATTATCTTCTCATTCCTCTTTTTCTTGAAAATAATGATTTCAAATATAAATCAGAATTAATATTAGTGAATATAATTTAGAAAATAAAAACATCATGCAAACTTTCAGACCTCTGTTTTTGATTAATTTGATGGCACAAGACCAAATATTTCAACTTTGTGTGCTTTCACTTCCTCATGCTACAACAATGCTTAATACTCCATTTGAAAAGCATTTGATCTTGGATAAGAAGTTAAACAAAAATGCAAACAATTATTAAAAAGGTATATAAAAAAGCTCAAGTTTACCTTTCTTATGCCTACTTTCCATTATTCTTAGTAGTATTTTAGCATCTTCTCAGTATCAACAGCCATTAATAGCTCCTGTGCATATCCCCTACACATCTTAGTTATCACAGCACAGTATGAATTTATGTACAACCATAACACCATATATTCTTTTGCCTTAAGAAACAGTTAACATTGAGTAATACATCATGTGTCAGAGCACAGACACTCAAACTTCTGCAAAGCAAATGAAGTGGATGAAGCTATTTCTATGTTCTCTCTGTACATCCACACCGGCAAGCCAGCCCTGAATATAACTTAAAGAAGAGGATCACAAAACTCTGAGTATTGCTAGATATTACTATGGCACAAAAGCAGCAGAGTCAGCTCAGTAACTGCATGCAGCACTTCAACTCCTTATAGCAATCACAACATTATCACTAGTGTCCAGCAATAACAAGACCACGTTGTGTCATCTTCAGGCCTTGCAAACCATGGTACTTCAGGCAGGGCTGGGGGACAACTCTGCCAGCTGAACTGTGGCTGCTGAGACCTCCTTGTATATTAGCAGTGAGCAGGCAGAAGAAGCAGCAGGATCTCCCCCTGCACTTGGCCCTGGTGAGGCCCCACCTCAAATCCTGCATTCAGTTCTGGGCCCCCACTACAAGAAAGACTTTGAGGGGATGGAGCATGTCCAGAGGAGGGCAATGGAGCTGGTGAAGAGTCTGGAGCACAAGTCCTATGAGAAGCTGCTGAGGGAGCTGGAGGAAAGGAGGCTCAGGTGAGATCTTATCTCTACAACTTCCTAAAAGGAGGTTGCAGCCTGAGGGTCAGGCTCTTTTCTCAAGTAACAGGATGAGAAGAAATTACCTCAAATTGTGCTAGAGGAGGTTGGGTATTTGGTGTTAGGAGACATTAGGAAAAAATTTCTTCATGGAAAGGGTGGTCAGGTTTTGGAATGAGCTGTCTGGCAGTGTGGTAGACTCAAGATGTCTGAAAGTATTCAAAAAGATGCACCACTTGGGGACATGGCTTAGAGGTGACACGGCAGTGCTGGGTTAATCATTTGACTCAATGGTCTTGGAGGTCTTTTCCATCCTTAATGAGTTTATTTCACATTGGTTTCACATTTAGTTACATTTATAAACAATTAGAAAAAAAACTCAATTTGGGGTTAGAATTGTTAGTAACTTCGGTTTTGGGTTTTTTTTCACATTTTAGAGCAAGTACTTAATTTTATCCTCAAGACAAATACTGCTCTGGGAAACCTGAGGCTGAGGTTTTCCAGAGCAGTTAAAAAAACACTGTTTTAATTGGGCATTCTGCAATACTATCATCCACATCACCATGCTGATTATGCTTAATTTTCCTTGGGAAGTTTAATGTTTCTATAAAACTCTCATTTAGCCATAAAATAATGTTAATCCAGTTGTGCTTTCAAGCTCATAGACATTACAAATTCCAAACTATACCAAGAAAAAAATAACATTAGGAAAATTTCTGTCAGCATTAACAATGCGTTTTTTATAACCAAACACCAGCAGATGATTTCATATCACTAATTACGGGGATTTCCAGGAAATGTCAAAAATGTCTTCTGAAATTAAATCTATGTTTTTAAGAAGATAATGTTTTCTTAAATAGAAACATGTCCCATTATCCCGTTAAACACATCCAGATTTTTTTGCTTTCTACAAAGTATGTAGGTAGAATCATGAAATAACATCCTCAACAATGTACTGTTTCAAGTACATTATGAAATAGATGCATAACAATGAAATATCATAGCTTTTCTTTTGAAATTATTTCTATTTTTACTAAAGTTAGGCCTTTAAACCAAATTAAGGACTTGGAATATTATGTATTAGTTCTCTAAATTTTTTTAATGTTTCTTTCTCTCAATCACTTAATCCCATGCTTACATGGGGTCACATGTCTTTCCTCACAGTATGTACTGCAGAGTGCACAAATTCACAACTCAATCCACATAGTAATGAACTGTAACACTGCAGCATGAACTAAAACATAGAAATGTGAGGTGCATTCCAAAGGATCTGGGCTACCACTGAAAAACAGCTTTTCTTTTCTTTTTTCCTCCTCTAGGATACACACCAACAATTAGAGAGACTCAACTTCTGCAAAACATTAATGCTGCATTGGTAACAAACATTCTGCAACAAACTGAAGGAGCTCCTAGAACAGAGGTCAAACCTTAGTGCATTAAACCATACCCGTCCTCTTGAAAAAAAACACTTGTGTGCCAAGTATACATACAAACAGTATCCAAATCCATCTCCTTTTCTTTGATAAGTGGATCAATATTAGCACAAAATGGCCTTTCCAGCTTGGACAGAGTGTCAAATCCTTTAGGACTGCCTTCTGAGGATCCCTTGGCAAGCCTCAACATGAGAGAAGTGGTGCTGCTAAAGACAAATCAGGAGCTACACTGATAGCTTAACAGAAGGTGCTAAAAGTTAGAGGCCACAAAAAGCTTTCCTATCTGTTAACGGATTAAAACCAAGAAGATGAAAAAAGAATGGTCTCTTCTGTTCACCCTAATTCTTTATCTGTGACTTTGACTCTTAGGCTTTGGCATCTGTGTATATTTTTAATAAATACTTTTGCTAAGTCAATTTTAAAGTTTTTCAGATTAAAAAGTAATATAATTATCAGCCATTTTGGGTGACTTCATTTGCCAGATTTTGGACTAGGGTATTCATTCCTTTCAAGCAAAATTAGGAACACAGAACAGTAACTCATTAAAGGGAAACAGGATAATACATTCAAAATCACAGAGAATTATAATGACAGGAATGAGAAATAGCTACAAAACACCACACATAGATACAGATGGACACACATACACAAATACAAAATCTTTGATGTCACTTTACTTACTATAAGGATGGTAGTCTTCAGTTGTATAAATTTCTTCCTCATCCCTATACAGCTGGTAAATAAGCCTGTTAGAATTTGGAGAGTCAGGGGAGCTCCATGAAAGACTGATAACAGAAGAATTGAGAACTTCTCCTGTCGGAGGAGGTTGCTGGAAGGGAGCTAAAACATACACAAAAATTGAGGATGCAATAATTAAGGTAACAGTCACACAAATTTAAAGAAAAATGCAATGAAACTTCTAATCATTCTTCACCCAAAAAACTTTCTGAGTAAATGCACAGTCATCAGGGCAAGACACAGACTAAACCAATCCATCCAAATGCTCTCCAACAAAGCTTTTTATCCATGAAAAAAAGTGTATATATTTAAACAAACGATGAATAAACTTAATCACCCTTTCCACCCCAAAATAAAGCAAGTGTTTTCCAAACAGGTGGGTTTTGGTTTTTTTAATTTATTTCAAGACTTTTATAAAATGAGAAACTACTTATATGGTCACTTAATTGAAGTTTCTAGTACTATTAGGATTTATTTTTCAGTGGATTCATTCCATTTTAGCACAAACCTGGCCTAACTTCCTCTAGTAAAGTACAAAAAGAAAGTCCAACTAAGTCCAGTTTTACTGAAGTGTCAAAATAAGCTTAGTTAATATCATAAAATCACAAAAACATAAAGGGCGAAACTTTGAAGTATATTTCAATTCACTTTCATTACTTTCCAGTGAAACTGAAACCCGTGAGAGTAAGGTATCTAACATTTTTAAATGCTTATTTGCCAAAATACAACTCTGCTACCACCTCCATTAACTTTGAAAAATATGCTACTTAATTGCACTAGTATCAATAAAGAGAAAAACAAACTTGAAGCTCAAAAGCAAAGTGCCTCAAATTTCAAGAAAGAGCATTCAAAATCCCTCCTATGTCTTTTGTAATCCAAATGTGTGATCATGGTCCTTCCTAAAGTAATAGCTAATACCCAGAAATTAAACTTTATATACATGTATACACACGCTTACATAAAGATATGTTTTGATGGATGGACTCGATTATCTCAAAGGTCCTTTCCAAGCTAGATGATTCTATGATTCTATATTTATGTTGTTATTCAGGTCAGAGCATGAGTCCACAGCTTGCTGTAGGAAACCCAGTAACCCAGTTACACTGGGGACAGCCCTCCTTACACTGTACATCAGCACAGAACAAGACAGGTCTGTTTTGGCAGATAGTAACTGCTGTCAAAGGCAGACTGTGCCATTTCCCCATCCTCTTGAACATCCCAAGGGAGTGTGTATCTAGAGGAAAACACTTTGCTCAAGGAATGAGAATAGCCCAGAGCAGCACAGGTATCAGCACATGGGATAAGCTACCAGGAGCTGGATTCAGAATCACTCAATTAACTTTCCTCCCCTACATTAAGCATTATAGGAGAACATCAAGATTAGAAGCATGGGTTTTATTCTCTTTTTAAAAACTATCATCTTCTTCATTTTGCAGATATTTGCTTAGTATCACCAAAAGATAATTACTAAAATCTGTTCAGCCAACCTAACAGGAGACAGGAAGCAAAGAAGGGAATTGCAGACAGAAAATGCCATGAGGACCTCAAGCCACACAAGTGATAGATGTAGAGATTTATGCCAAAATCAGTGGGCCACACTATATACAGGTTTTTAATACAAATTTAGAAAGTGAGATGAAGCTCTTTATTTAGAGTAAGATAATGAAAAGCTCTGCTTCTACTGCAGTCTCTCAGCCAAGAAATAGCACAAAATATTTCTAGAATTCATTGGATTGAACTGAACATGATCATCATTTCTCCTTCAAAAGCATAGGTTGTTTTGCTGCCAATCTGGAGCTTTTGACTTCATCTAACTTAGGAAATGAGAGTTTACTAAAGTGTCTACAGGAGTACAGTTTGAGAATCAGAGGAAACAAGTGCTCCTAAATCCCTTTGGCATTTAAAAGAATTTGTTTCCATGTAATATATTCTTACAAGACCTGAGCAATCACAGTAATTTACCAGCATCAACCTTCATTCTCCACTGGCAGTCTCACATTATCGCATATTGCTTCTGTAGGTTTGCTGGTTTGAATTTTAAATATGTAAGCAAAGTATTGCAGATTTTTGTGCAGCATCTAAGATACTGCTAAGTAGAAAAATTGCTAAGGAAAATGTCTTTTCCTTAAAAAAAAACACTATTTGGACACTGACAGCAACTCACATTTGCTGCCCTTGGCAAAGACTTATAACCAGTAATGAATGTGTCAACAAAATACTGTTCTGCAATGAAAATAACTACAAATGCCAAGCCAGGCAAAGCTCCATGTATGTGCAACAAGTTCAAATATTTTGGTATGAATAACCAAAAAACTTGAATTGCTATATCCTCTATGTCCAGAAGAGGACTCCGCTTGTCATTTAGAATACTGCCTGATGTACTTTTATCTAACTAAAATCTATTATATTATTTCTCTATGTCATACTATTATTAATCAATTTTATAGCTGAATTGCTATTGACCTTTATCCAATGTGCATCCCAAAACAAATAAGTAGGTTGGCTTATGTTTGTAAAGCACTTTGAAGATGAAGAGCATCATAAAAGTGCCATGTGTTATCACTATTACACATTTAGTTGAAACATCTTACATTTTTAAAAGAAACAATGAGCCAATCAACTGCCTGAACAACAAATAGATACTGTGCCTTCTAAAGAAGAGTATGAGGAAAAACAAAGCAAAATTATTTACACTCTTCCAAACTTTGAGGAAAGCTAAAAAATTGTCTTTGGAAACAAATCAGTCTCTTTATGATATCCATTTATACTGCTGTGCATTCTACAATGCATATTATTTGAAATTTACAATGTAAATTTGAAATTGACAATTTACAATTTGATTTACAATGAAACACAGACTGATATCGAAGTAAGAGCTGTCTCTACCTGTAAATACTTTGTACATTTAAATCTCTGTTTGCAAGTCTATGGTTTTCACATATCACAGTTATGACTATCATATAAATACCCATGCAGAATACACAAAGAAATATTTTGCTGAAGGAAGACATAGAAACATTCCAGAGATAACTTGTGGAATGTCTAACTCTGTTGTTGCATTACACATGGTTGCCTGAGCTAACTGTCACAGTATGACCAGTGTGCCCATTATATTTATTAGGCCTGCTGACTGAAATGTCCAGTTAGCATCTGCAAAGTTCCTCACTCATTGCCTCCAGGACTTCTAAGGCTGGACTATTAACTGTGTATGGCAGTAAGGTGTGCCACCAAAATGTAACACAGCTTTTCCAGAATGAGCTGAGCTCCTTCCCACATCTTTGGCACTGCATATCTTGATGCCCTCAAAACGCATGTCTGAACATTGACCCAAAGACAACTTAAGTACCAAATTTCCTTATGGCGTATACTTTTGCCTTTTCTTCTTTAAAAACCCTGACAGCTTGGAGACTGTGTGCTGGTGAACCTCATATCCAGATGTTCCACTGCAATTTGTTTCATTACAATTCATGATCTGACGCTCAGTATCGCGTTGGCCCCACCTCACATGCCAATTTATGATGCTCTGTTACACTACAGCACATATTTTCCCAAACTGACTGAAAAAGCACCCCGGGAGGAGAAAGACACAACTACATTGCACTGAGGAGAATATTGGAATTTAATCATCAGGAGTAGGTTTTCAACAGACCTTCTGTTCAGACCTTCTGAGGGCAGGTCTCCTGCCTCCTTTCAGTGGCTGGAAAGGGGGCTAAGGTGTAAGTTGTTCAAATGCCGTGGGATTCATGTGCCTAAAAGGTGAACTCTAGATTGGTCACTACAAAGAAAATGTCCAAAGAAACTATGGGTTGCCACTTCTCCCCTGGGTTAAACTACAAGCCTAAGGTGTGTATAACACAAAGGATTCTGTACATCTCTCTATAAAACAATCCTAAAATCACCCAAACTTCAGTGATGCTACATTTGGGGGTGGGGAGGGAATAAACCCCAGTCTTATTACTGCTGATCTAATTCAGTGCTCACTAAATCAATTAAAAACTTTAATTTGAAAGACATGCTTTTAAGACCTAACATCCACTTACTTTTACTGCAGCCAAAAAGGTTGTGGACATCCAAATTACTGGCATCGGGAATGCAGTTGTCACATTTCAAGCCAGTTACAAATTGTTTACAAACACATTGTCCAGTAACAAGATGACAAGTCCCACTAATGGCTCCTGCAGGATGACAATTACAGTGCTGACATCTATAAACAAAAACAAATCAAGGAAGTCATCAACACACATCAACACTTCAGTTAAGCACAGTAGGGTTTTGTTTAAAAGATTCTTGGGCAACATAATTAAAACATCATAAACAGTTCAGTAGTCTTAAACAGAGCAGAAAATCTACTAGTCTGATTTAAAAAAAACTCACAAAAAAGGTGCCCATTATAAAAATAAATATTTTGCTTCCAGAATAATACTCTAATTTATATAAAAATGGCTTCGAGTTAAAGAGCTTTTATATATATTGATCCATACACAAACTGGATAATAATGTTTGGTAATAACCACATTATGCACTCAGTCCTGCATCCTCACACAACCTTTCTTGAGAGCTGCAGAGTTCAGTGATACACATGTAACCAGCTGAAGAGGTTTCTGCACAAAATAGGCAACCTTCTACCTCAGGGAATATTAGGCTTTAGTTGGAAAAAAATAAGTCCATTAATAATTTCTTGCACACAAAGGCAACTTAATGTTGAAAACAATAACATGCTGTGAATAAAGGAGAATTCATGGCGACCAAAACTGGGGGGAAAAACTCACATTAAAACAGTGACAGCAAACAAAATAGCAGAAATACTAATATTATAACAGAAAGCACAATTTCATTGCAGCCTGGACAAAATTTGAAATAACTGCAGTGAATAATTAAGGAAATTATTTTTAAATTAAAAAGAACAAAAAATGTAAAAGCACTGGTATCACACAAATACCACACTTTAATTCTGTAAATGTCTCTGGCAGCAGTAGAATACTTTCAGCAGTAGAATACTTTCAAATTTATGCTTTGGCTTTTTGCATGTGAAACCTCTTGTGATCAACTTGCTCTTCATCTGATACACTATTTCCCCACTGAAACTCATTTATAGCATGGATACCAATGTCAGATTGTACAAATATTCAAAGAGTTTGAACACAGCAGAAATAAAGCAAACTACTACAAATACAAATATGCTACCCCTTGCAATAGAGGCTGCCATTATTACTCATAGCAAAGTCAACAATGGTAAATAAAACTTCATACTTTAGATTCTAATTTCACTATATTTTAATTGCTGCAGACTAAAAGAGCTCTGAAAAACCATGGTCTGGGAAACAGGTGGGAACATGCATTGCAGCTAAAATGTACTGGGAAGTCTGCACTTCCCTCCCTTTGTCCTGAGCAGAAAATGCTCCAATTCTCAGGCAAAAGCAACATCAACCTCAAGGGAATTTTAAATTACTCCAGATGCCAGGTCCCAAGGAGATGAAGCAGCAAAAAGAACAAGACACCAGAGAAGTCCAAGGCAGTCATGCTATTCTGCTAACCCTAAGACTAAACAAGAGTCAATTGATATTTGGCTGATCTTTCTTTGGCCAGTTTCACCAGACCCCAGGAAATATATGGTGGTGCCTTTACATAAGTTACTTTCCCATCTTCCCAGTCACCACCATCACATCTTGGTCTGTATCTCCTACCTTCATGAAAGCAGAAAAAAAGTGAGTTCAATTATGGTTTAAGCATCAGCTTTTTAAGGCAAGAGAGAGAGGAGGGGAAGGTGGAAACTGTTTTCACATTAGGACTCCAAAATTCAGGTCAATAATCAGCGAAACAGGCATTAAATGTGACAGATTTTTAAACAAGCTTAAGGAAACTCTTCACATACATTTTCTGCCTATTGCAGAGCTCTCTGTATTAGAGTTCTTTTACTCCACAGCAGCTCTTGCTGTGTGATCTCCTGGGGAATCATTCAACACCCTTAAAAAGGCTGATAAAAGCTAAAGCTGCAAAATAAGCTGCAAATTTGTTTTATGGACTAATATCCTTTTGAGAATAAATAAAATACATTCTCTCTTGGAAACCACTATACTGTAGTTTGCTCTCTTTTACAGTCAAGAGAAAAGGGCAATTTTTTCAAGTCTTTTCATCTATAGACAGTACATACAAATCCCCCTTTAAATAGAAGTTTTGTTTAAAGTATTTTAACTAAAATCCCAGTTTAAGTTACAAAAAAAAATTATTTGCTCAGTAAGAAAGTATTTTATTATTATTTTATAATTTCATTACATGCTGATTATTTAGTAGGGGGGGATTAACAAAGGTTTCTTGCTAAATAAATGGTGACAAGCTTCTCTTATTGTTCCTGTATATTACAGCACCTCTTATGAATAAAAGTCTCCTGATTATTCTAGTTTTGATTATCATTCACACATGACAATCAAACTCAATACCCATACAGTCACAGTGATAGCTCTCAGCCTGGCAGGGTGGGGCTGTTCCTTTCTGCTTGTTGCATTTTTCTTCTAGGACAAGTGTAGGCTCCCTGCCTTCACCTATACCAAATGAGGGTCCTGATCCTGCAAAAAACAGCAGATAATTTACCATATTCTCCTCCATGTGATTACACATTATTTCTGTGTAATCACATGTATCATGTCCTTAAACTGCAAAAAAATAGAACTGGATTTGCTGTTAGGCATAGTTCATGCTTTTCAGACAGTATTAAGGATTCAGACAATTAAGAATTAAAAAAAAATAATACTTTTAAAATACAAGTAACTTTGAATAATGTGAGAAATATTTGCAGTATCCTTGCAAAATGCTACTTTTTCAAGGTACTCTGAGTCAAACATATTTGAGTTTTATTAAAACAGAATTATATATAATCAAGGAAAATAGACTTAAAACATGGAAAGAGAAACGCCATGCCAAGATGAATTGTGATATTGATTTTCTGAGGATAAATGGTTTTTGTAATATTAATATAAAGAAACCTTTATTACATTGACTCTCAAGGTGCAGTTAGAGCCTCTCCAGCAATCTGTTTAAAATCTTCATTTTTCATCCTTATGGGAAAACCTCACTTGCTAAATGGATTTCATAAACAGTAATCTGTCAAGATATATATATAAATAGATAAACAATTTGTGATGTTCATTGACCAGTTCATTATAGTAAACAATACAGAGGTAAAGCATTTCAAATGTGTACAGATGCTCACAACCATTACAGCTCTGCTCAGACTTCTGCACTCAATATTTCTAATTCATTAATTGCCAAAAATTTTTTCCTGCTTCATAAGCTGAAATGCATTAAAGAATATGGAGTTCCTGTTTTATCTCAAAAACACCACAAAATAAATCAGCTCACATATACATTCGGAGTGGGAGAATTTGAAAGCCTCACAATCTCTGTGAATCACAGCTTCTGCTCCTTTTGTGCTACTGTGCAAAGACAGATATGTCTTTTCCACTACAGATAGCTCACATCCTTTTCTGTCCTTTACAGACACTTGGAGCAAGGATGGCTTTAATGACCTGGCAACATTATGGAGAAAGAAAAAGCATATTACTCTTTTTATGAAGGTATTAACAGTTAAAGAAATGTAATAAAATAGATTAACAAATAAAGACCTGCATTATCATTTTCAGTGGATAAAAGTTTCTGCCTGAGGAACAGAGGTACATCGCCCAAGAAGACAACAATGAAAAGGGAGCCAAGAAAATGCAAAATGAGTTAATCGTGTTAATGTACAACCAATGTAGTCTTCAATACTGCCATGAAGATTAACTAGTATTAAGGCATTAAAGCCAACTCAGATTCAAATTCCAGAACTCTAAAAGCTTTCTATCTTTAAACGAGGTCTGGATCTAGATAATTTGTATTTCCACATTCTGAATTTCAAAAGACAGGTTAAAATGCAGGTACTTGAAAGGCAGCATCTAGCTCAGAAAAGCTATTGCTTAGCATAAATGTTCTAAAACTGAGGGGTGAGGGAAGAATCTACTCCAAGCAACTAAATAAAAGGTATCATTAATAATAAGGATAATATATTTCAACACAGACTTTATTTCTCACCATTAGAAATGACAGGAAGTGAAAATAGGAAGTACTTATTCCTACAGATTACTTTATGGCTATTAGCAGATGCCTCTGTGACCTGAAACAGTAAAAAATAATCTAAAAAATTTCCTAATGAGTGACAGTAACATAAAAGTTAAAGTGAAAAATCTGCAGAATAATGTCAAATACATGCAGGATGACATTGCTAATCACTGCCTAAAAGTATATCTACCCCATACTAGCTAGTGGAGAGGAACAGAGGAGGGGAACGTTGTACAGATTTTGTTTTTGTCTGTGGTATGTGGGTTTGGTTTTTTAAAAGGCAAAAATACCAAATAAAACAATTTAACACCATCTGTCTCCATGAAAAGATAATAGCATAAGAGCTCTGCAATCTTTCTGGATGATATTTTAAAAGGAAATTGAGATTGTGAGGAATAGGCAAGAAAGATGATCCTGGAAAAAAAAAGAGTAATAGTTGAAATAACAGTGCACCGTACAGATAGGTTTTCCTCTTATAATGCAGGGAATCCATATAACTTCAATGCACCTAAAGACCCCAGGCTACATTAGAAATACAATTTACCCTGTGGAACATAACAAAATGTTAAAAAAAAATACACTGCTTCAGAAAAACAAGTTTTTAAGAGTAAAGGCGCAGTGAATATTTGTACTGATGTTACCAAAAGAAATTTGGGAAGCCAGGGATATCTATAGATTCCCCTTTCCCTCCCTGCCGCCCCCACTAAATCTTCCTGAAATTGTCATTAGCATTCACTAGTTGTAAGAATGGCAAATTACCTGCATTTTAATAGTCAATATTTAACACCTCAGAAAACAACACACCTTGCTGAAGATGCAGAGAAAACATAGGGAAACAATTAGCAAATTGCTATAACTTAGCCTTATATACCTTTCATGCTGTTTCTACTTATATCCATGGCAAAATTTCTGGGAGCACAGGGCATTGTGTAACGTATCACATGTAAATCAGAGTGCACACATGAACTCACAGAAGGATGAACATAACTAGAACACATCTTGCCACTGTCACTAAACCTTTGTCTGAGCCACGAGAAAAATGTAAAAAGGAGGTTATAAGTGACCTGCAAAAAAAGAAACACTCACCTCCCTGTGACAGAGTCAAATCCAAAATAAAGTTCTTTGCAACGTTCACATGTCTGTCCCGTTACGGAGGCATCTTGGCAACTACACTGGCCAGTGAGTTTATCACAGATCTGATTCACAGAACCAGCTATGTGGCACAGGCATGGCAGACAGCCAGTGACGCTGGATGGAGAAAAATAGAAACCTGCAAAAAAAAAAAAAAAAGGGATTTTGAGAATGTTTGTTATCTCTCTTCAGACTCTTAGCCAGAGCAAATGCAAAATAGCAGGAGTACATTAACATGTCTGTGGGGCAAGTAAAGACCCAAGGACGTGAAAAGTACTCAGGAATGCACCACAAGCTGTAGAAACAAAAAATAACATGCAGAGAAGAGACATTTGTCTGTTCTAGTCTGGGATCTCAGCTCTGAAAATGGCCAGCTGCAAACCATAAAAAATGCACATATCTTCTTAAGAATGTCTCTTAATTTTTCTCAACCAGTGGTTGACCTGATCCTCAAAACAAGATAATGTTTCTTTGGAAAAACTACATCTGATGAGCATTTATAGGTTCTTATTTATATTTTACTCCTCTTTAACAGAGAGCTTGTAACCTACACAAACACTTTCACAGAAACTAATAAACTGATGAAAGAAAGTTACTGATCTGGTATTAAAAAGCTTTCACCCTGAATCCTGTCCTGTTCCTGTATTATTCCCAAATATGAATTTGAGCATTCCTTTCACATTCCCCACAGTATATTTGGTATGTTTCTGCTATGCTATCTTTCATCCTATTGCTTTCACAAGCAATCTTTATTTATGCTGAGATTTATCTATTACTGATAAATGCAATTAGATACAGTTTATACAGCTCTAATCTGGTCATTCAAGAATTTACCCATTATACACAACCTCACCAGAAGTTCCTAACAAAAGAGCTTTTACACACATTCTCTTAATGATACTGTTCTACTTGCATAATCTGCTTCACTATGGATAAACTTATTTCATTCTTAATAATTTCTTTCTGATCAAAAGACAGTTCAAGTAATGGCACGCTGATAAAAATATAATTACATAAGTTTCCAAAACATTTTCTATTTTTACCTGACTATTAATAAACATTTCACTGTGTTTTTTTCACACAAGTTGTTGTTCTCTTTATTTTTCCCCTTCTCCCCCTGGAGTGGTACAGTTTATTAAAAATGTAGCAATGCATGAGAGCTCTGCAAAGGATCCTGATGCCACAGTATTAAGAGACACTAAACAACAAGCACCTATCTTGGAACATGAATCGTAAAACAGGGCCATTGATATGAGTTTCTATCTCCCTTAGCTGGTTGCTATTAGTTATTATTGTACAACTTCCATAGAAAAATTTTAGCTGCTACTGAGATATGCAGCATTTGCACAGACTTCTAGACACTTGCCCTCTCTCCAGATCAAGTTCAATCAGTAGTTTCTTAGTCATGTTCTCAGTTATTGAATATTTTTTGCTGTCCAATAACTTCCCGATGTCCTGCTTTATAATAAAGAGCCCAAAAATTATATTGTAACATGTCATATTGCCCAAGGCCTTATTATTTGTCTTACAAGAGATAGCTCTATATATACACCCCTAGGGTGGTATTCTCTGTCTTTGCAGCAGCACTGCACTGTGAGCTCATATCTAAATAGCAGAGGAACTAAACAAATTGAAAACATTAGAATTTTACTGCTCAAATCTTTGTTCAAGTTTAGCCTCTGGTCCTTGGTGAGATAAATCTCAAGTGGACAGTGAAGTGATATCAGTCTCCAGTTAACATACATTCGCATCATAAAAAACCACGCTGTTGGCACTTTATTCCAGAGAGGCCCCAAACTGAGGCAGCACAGAGAGCAAATAGCCTGAAGTTATTAGTGAGGCAGCATGTATTATCTCCTGCTGCACTTCTCTGTGCTCTGCAGTGCCCATCCTGTGCATAAATAGGGGAGACCATTTCCCAGCAATGTCACTCCTGAGCACAATGAACAGCTCCACTTGAAGTACCTTACAGGAAGGCTGGAAACAAGTTTAAGCCTTGGACTTGTGCAGAAGGTCAAAGCACTTCTTCAGGACCCACTTTATAGTTGCAGTAAATGATAAGCACTCAGGCTAAAACAGATCCTTGTCCATTTGAAATTTTGCATAGAACTATGACTCTTTTGTATAAAATAACATCTATGAGAACTCTATAATGGCCAAATAAGCACATCTCTAGAAAATAAATTCATTTTCCCTGAGCAGGATCAATTATTACAGCATATACTGCTTTTATCATAGCAGTGAAACTACTAATTTTAATCTATACCTTAGTGTTAAGCATCCGGGCTCTCCTACAGTCACACTGCCTAAACCACTGTAGAGCAGTGAAGGATTTGATAGGATACTTTTTATTATAATCTTTTAGAAACACACTAAATGTTTCTGGATGCTACCACAATTACTTTTATCCCCCAGAAGTAGCAGGTAAAGGTAAAGCATTCTTTTAAAAGTGAGGGATAAGAAAATGCAAAAATTTTCTTCCTTCAACTAATTTGTAAGTAAATTACCATGATCAAATGTAGAAGAAAAAGAGAAAATATGAGATTACAAATTCATACTGTTTGTCATAATCATTATTATTTACTTTCACCACTGACAATATGACTCCACCTAGGAAACAGTAACAACTTGGTGCAAGCTTAATTTACAGCAAGGTTAGAAGGGCTCATAAAAGTTGCTTTATGAAGGATCCACTGTTGTATAATAGAGCAAATTTCCAATTTTAAGACAGCCACTGCAAATCTCTTAGAGATCTATATATGTAACTAGTATTATGCTTATTATTTTCCAGATTTTTTTTTCAATTCAACCATAACTGATCACATTTGTCAATCAAACACATTTTCAAAAGGAAGAATGAAAGTCATACCAAAGTATTCAGCTTCTTTTTTTAACAATCCTCTTAGCATTTCTCCCACTGTATAGAGAAGGAACACATGACCAATTCCTTTTCACTTTTACCTGTTTACCATCTATGGCAGTAATGCTCACTTCTTAACCACAGGCTGGGCTTCAAAATGCACAGTTAACCACAGCAACAACGTTGTCACAAGAAAATTCACATTCTTTTTGCCAAGACAGGTAGTATGTGCACAAACCCTCAGTACCGGTTCCCAGACACACATCCTACATGTTACTTTACTTCTTTTCCATACTAAGCATACATACTATATAGCATTCAATGCAAACCTGTGGTTATGGAGTATAGAACTTATAAAACAAAATGCCTTTTTTACAGCTTTGCTGCTCTTGTAACAAGAACCAAGACGTGTGTTGAATAGGATTTGTCTGACACAAATCCCAGTCAGCGACACAGTTCCAGAATGAACCACAACGATTTGGGGGTTGAAGAGAACCTGTGTTTCAACCACTGCAGCCTAGGACATCTCAAAAGTAATTCTTGGTACAAGGTAAAACTGCTCTTTCACTTTGTTTCATGCTAGAATCAAGCATTCCTCTCTTTCCACACACCATTAGCTTAAAGGAAAAAAAAAAATGCACACCAATCTACCAAAACGCTACTTGTATGAAAAACTGGAAAACAGAAGGCCATGGATACAGCCTAACAGATGAAACACATGGCTGAATGTGCCAAAAAAAGCTTTCAGAAAAACCATCTCCTTATAAAACAATTTCCAAAAGCTACAACCAGTTTGACCTTTTCTCAAGGGGCAACTCCTCCTGCATTAAGATTTTGGTAACTTTAGGTAACTTCTCGGATTTATCAAAGCACATAAAAGATATGCTGCACTGGATGTTATTTTAAATGCCACTTCTGTCATAGACTTGAAATGTCCCAACGGACGCAGAAATCCTCAGTATGTTTTCAGGGCTGCCAGTATTAACTGATTTGTGAATGCTTTAATTAGGCTGTGTTGGCTACATATACACTTGGAGTACATTTTCTTATACATCAGGAGTATGTTTTCTTATTTTGACCCAAGACAAAGTCATACTACATGTTTACAATACTTGAAACCAATTAAAATCTTTTCTATTTCTATATGGAATACTTTATATACTCTTCCTGGTTTGAGAGAAAAGGCTCTTTTGGCACATACTAACAAAGAATATTTATATAAAAGTTAGAAATATTAAACATCGAAATGAGCTCTCACTAAAACAGTGAAAATAGCACAGCTCACTGTGCTCTCCTAAGAGCAATACAGTGCTTTTACAAAGATAAGAATGTACACACTTTCACCTGCAGCAGAGAGCTCAGTTCTCAGCATATACATACTTACAGCTATTAGTTAGAAATTTTAAAAATAATACTTACACAAATAATTTTTTAAATTATTCCTCTTTTTACCAGGAGCTATTGTGGGACTATTCCTCTGAGTGCCATGTAAGCTTTTCTACAAACCAGCCTGTTCACACTATCAATTAAACCTTTTTAAACCATTTAGTTCTGCATAAACCCTGGCCTTTCTTTTCCAAGGACAAGGGCGGTCACTGACTCGGGGAGCCTTGACATCACTCCTCTGCCAATGTCTGATTAAGTGGCTGCTATAGAGGGTTAGCAGGTCAAACAGCACTGGAGGAGGAACTAAGAAAAACAGAATGCTGCCTTATTTATTAGTATATGTACCTAAAATAATTTAAATGAAAGCATTTAAAAATACTTAATGGAGGTTAAGCAGCTTTTTTAACCTCTGTTCAAATTATTGAATGGCATATTAAAACCAATGGGGCTATAATGTACCTTTTAATGTGACCTGCTACTTGAATAAATTGCATATGTATTTAACTTGAACTAAATCTATCTGCTTAATATTATGATGAAGAGTAGGTTAACATTACCTATAGTTTCAATTTACCCACCTACTTTTAAAAACAAAAACATTGAAATATAACTACAGAGCTTCCCACTTACAATGAACTTTCAAACTCTGTTTCCAAATATGGCGCAAAATCTTGAACAAATATGCAGCAAACTGAAAATATCACCTACTTGTAAGGCCAAACTTGTAAGCAGTCCTTCTGCAAGTCAGCACAACCACAATATAGCAAGGCAGGTGAATGCTTTCTAAGTGGCATGTTTGCCAGCCTCTTCAAAGTTTAAGCAACCATCTCTGTGCCTCCTGCAATGCTCAGCTTTATGCATGAAATGCCCTTCCTGAAGAGCATGCTTTCTGCCTTCCAAGTCTACATTTTTCATTATGAGGATAGCTGCTGTTCATTAGATTATGCCAATTTACCTCTTATTCAGGGATTGGGACACAATTATTAGAGTATTTTCTCGATATCTAGAAGTAGCCTAACCTTATTTTGGACATGTTAACATCTGGAAATAGAATGAATATTTGATGATGATTAGGAAAATAACGCTTCCTTCTCATTCACACAGTTAGGAAGAAATGAAAAAATAATTATAACACATGTCAGAGACACGTGAGACATGAAGCCGTCTATACACATATTAAAAACTGTAGGAAATTATAACAAACAAAGGAAAACTTACTACATCAAATCGATTGTCTTCCAATTTCCTTACCTGGTTTACACTCATCACACCTTCTCCCCTGGCGCTGAGGCAGACAGACACACTGCCCAGAAACGTGGTCACAAGCTGTTCCTGCCAAGGTGCCCAGAGCGTCACAGTCGCAGGGCTGGCAGCCGTGGGTGCTGCTCATGCTGAGGTTGTACGTCTGCAGCAGGCACTGGCTGCACCGAAGGCCAGTCACACCAGCTTTGCAAGGACATTGTCCTGTCGATTTATCACAAAGCAGAGAGCCATTTACCGTCCCTGCCTTCTCGCAGTTACATGGCAGACAAAGGAAGGAGTGACCTTTCTGCACTCTGTGGTACCCATCCAGGCACTCGTCGCAGCGCCTTCCCCCAATATTTGGTTTACACGCGCATTGCCCCGTCCTCGCGTCGCACACGGTTCCCGAAATCGACCCTACGGCATCACATTCACAAGCCTTACAACCAGCTACATCCAGCCCATAAAAGTTGTCCATGCAGGTGTCACAGAGCAGCCCTTTCACTCGTTCTTTACAATTGCACTGCCCAGACAGAGGGTTGCAGAATTGGCTCGCTGAGCCGTGGCTGTTGCACCAACAAGGCTCACATCCATCTTCATTAGAATATCTGAGAGCTTTAAATCCAAAATTGCAACTATCACACCTCAGACCTGGAAAGAGAAAAGGAATTAATAAAACAACAACAAAATCTTAAAAGCTATGAATTTCATTTTTTAAAAGGGTAAGCATGCTACACATTAAATTAAAAAAAAGAAAGGGAGCACTGATATTCTTCACCAGCATAATTAACAGGAGTGACGAGGCTGCACAAATCAATTGAATAATTAATTGTGGCATCCCAAAAATCTGTTTACTTTTCCAGTTTGTTTCAGAAGCAATGCATTTCTGCTGGCCTCTCAATGCAATTTCAGATACTTCTGCAAAAGATTCTTTGTAACATTTCTAAGACAAAGCAGAATTAATTTCTTTGTCCCCCAGAACAGTACCTGTTGCACAATCAATGCCTATGTGAACTCTTCACCCTATACCACAGAATTGCAAAACACACAGAATTGCACTGGGCTCACAATCTGTTCTGATAATAGATTTATATATTGTATTAAAAATATTAAATATACACTAGGACAGCAGAAGTTAGACTAACTATAACAAATTATTTGCTTAACACCATACTTCAGTTTTATTATTGATTGCATTTTTGTTAGTCTTTATTGTTAGCCCTTTCTGAAAGCAGAAAATGTTTTCCATAATCCAAAATGAAATATTTTTATTTAAACGTGTGATTTAGTTAACTCCTGCAGTACATTAAAATATAAACTGTTTTCTTCATGCTTCATCCTGTAGTTTTATTAGCTTTGTTTTCAAAGTCAATGCTTTCTTTATCCCTGCCCCAAGGGATACCATTTTTATGTTAGTTTATAAAATGTACATTACAAGAAAGCAAACTAGATTATTATATGAAAAATGCAAATTCAGTTATGTATTTTTCCCTTGCAGTGGGAAAATCCTTCACTATGAAGGTATGACTTAATTGTTTCCTATAGGAAAGTATAAATACAATCTTCTAGCAAAATATTATCATCATTTTCAAAAAAAACAAAAACAAAACCATATAAAAATACGTCTAGCAACTTACACATAGAAAAATAATCTAAAAATGGTAGGGAATGCATAATATATATATATATATATATATATATATATATATATATATATACACGTGTGTATATATATGTGTATGTATATATATATATGGATAAAAACTCTCAAAAACTCCAACAGAAGGCAAGTTCCTTTAACAGTGATGAATGACTCACCTAAGGCATATCATTTAATTTCAATAAGGAAAATAAAAAAGGACCACTATTGCTGCAAATTTTAAAAATAACTGTATTGTTAACAAGAATTATGACTCATTTTGAACTATTAAAATTGGTCTACATGGATTCATATCATATCAGTTTTAAAAATATGTGCAGTGCTTATTTGAATATGCCATACATATTCCTGACAGGTAATCTATTCCTAACGATACTGAGGAAGGCCTACAGGGCATCACATTCAATGTTAACAAGTACAGGGGAGTTAGCATGCTTGGCATTTAATTCACATTCTTCTACCTTTTTATTCTAGATGAATGACCTACTTTAATAAAATTATTGGTGCTAATGTATTTTACTCGTGATAGAATCATTAGTAAGATTTAACAGTTGTGTTAACTCTAACAGTTCATGTTTCATAACATTGCAGTCAGCAGTTGCATTTTTCTGTTATGAAGTTTGTTTAAATAGATAAAATGGCAACAGACAGATTGCTCTAAAAAACAATTTAGAAATCCAAAGAGGAAAGTTCCCTGGTAAAGTTTGCTGCACACATTTCAATATACAGAAGCTTTTTTACAATTGGTTTGGAAAACAAAAAAGTGAATCTAGTCTGGAAAGAATTAGGTCTTTATCCTGCAAACAAACACTTGCATAACTACAGCCCCCATCATAGCTACAGATAAGTACAGAAAGCATAGATGCACACTTTTGTTCGTTTGTTTTTAAACAACTATTTCAGTGAAAATAAAAACACTTCTTAATGATTCCACCAAGGGGAGAAAATGTAATATGTAGGTAACCAAACACGTGAGAACCAGACTGTGCATTTCTTGAGTGCCAAACTGACATCGAATTAAGTGTTTTCACATGTTCAAATGTAAAATGTGGGCAAAGAATACATAATTAAGAATGCTCTTAAGTCCTTTTTCTTGAAGGTAAAGAAAGGGTTTAAGATGCACAGATATTTTCTACTCTTAGCACCCTTTTCATTGTACGAAAAATACAGCATTCCACAGGAAAAAGGACTGCAACTGTTCAGGCATCAACCTGTTTAGAGCTACTGTCATTATTTGTTGTTATGCTGAATTTTCCTCTTCCTTCTAATTTCCAAAAGCAACAAAGACATTACAAATGAGTCAACATTCACAAGTGAGGGTGTATATATAATATCAAATATATTAACATGCACTTGAACATTATTAATGCAACCCAGAACCTGGTTAGGGTGAAGAAAAAATAGATTACTAATTCTGTTAATAACAAA
This sequence comes from Cinclus cinclus, assembly GCF_963662255.1. Taxonomy (NCBI): domain Eukaryota; kingdom Metazoa; phylum Chordata; class Aves; order Passeriformes; family Cinclidae; genus Cinclus; species Cinclus cinclus. The sequence continues at coordinate 92,023,776 of NC_085048.1, forward strand.
GCAGAAGAGGAATTTTTCTTTTTGAGACATATGTATAGTCTGAGACGTGTACAGTTACCATGCAAGGCTCACTTTATCAGGAAATTCTCCTTGCATAATATTCCCATACATCAACATTTCAAAGTGTATTATATATACTGTGTATTTTGGGCACTTGATAAATTTTGTCCTTATGTAGCTGTGGCTCCCCTCAAATATGCTGGAAGTAATAAATTGCTATAATCAAATCTAATTTCTGAAAAATACCTGTGGGAGTAACAAACAAAAAAGCACGTCTTGTAAAAAAAATGATAAATAACACAGAAGGTAGCAGTTTATTATAATCAGCTTGGCATTGAATTACAAAATTAAAATTATGTGGCCCTTGATAACTAACCCTAGCTATGTACATGATCTGTGGAATTATGTTGACTTATTTTGCATTTCATAGGAACAGTTCAAAGAAATATAATAGAAAAAAATTGATAGATTTATCACAAAGGACCCTGTAGCACAGAATATTTTGAGAAAAAAATCCATTTATTTTGGTCTATTAAGAAAACTAGTATGGAAACGATTTGCTTAGAACTCATTAAGTACAAAACACGTTGAAAAAGTGCTAATTTCCTGAAAGGAACATCTACACAGTAAGCAAATTACATTATTTCTGTGACTTATTAGTATGGAGCTATGTAAGCTAACATACCTATGCCGAAAAGAAACTTCTAAAGGGTTGATTAAACTAAGCTTCAAGCTGTAGTTTGATAGAATTACTAAATAAATAATTTTTCAACAGTTAATTTCATTCATTTTTTGCAATCTGCCTTCAGCAAAGAAGCTTTCTATACCTTTCATTTAGAAACTAAGAGTGTTTTATTTCCAGAGAAAACAAGAAAAATGGCTCTGAACTCTTGCATTACACATACCAATAACATTTGCTTTGCACTTGCACTGTCCTGAATTTTGGTGACAGGTAATATCTCCATTGACTGTCCCAGAGGTATTACAGTTACAGGGACTGCAGCCATCAGGGTTTGACTGTTGCAGATTGTAGAATCCTTCCTGGCACTGATTGCATTGTCTGCCAGACACATGTCTCTTACAATTACACTGGCCTCCAATCTAGAAAGATACAAAATATTATAGAATGATGAACATATCTATTTTTAGATTATACATTCATTAGCAACAAGAATGGGAGTATGAGCTGGGGAGGAGAAAATTTTAACTGGAACAGGAAAAAAAAAATAAGCCTGTGAGCATTTTTCAAATTTGTTGAGAGAGAGAAGAAAAGAGAAATATTGAACAGAGTGTAATAATTTGACTTTTAAATAGAGTTTAAAAGTCCTGTTCTTTGAAAACAGAAGGGAAAAAAAAAGTGAGCAAACAATGCAGCAGTATTTACCATCTGGACAGAGAACCTGCAAAGAATATTTACAAAATTGCATTGTAGATATGGTGATTCCTATTAAAATGAATACTTTTTTGAATCATAGTTACTGTAAAGAACGATCATCTTCAAAGGTCAAGTTTTGCAACTTTTTGCTTGCTCATATGCTTATTTATTTTAGTGAAAATGTTAATTAAATAAGAACGAAGCAAAATTGAAGGTTTTCCTTTCTGATTACTCATCCAAGGTACATTTCCTCTCCCTTTACTGAAGGACATGATCCAACAGCTCAGCAGCTGAACCCCTCTTCCTCTTTTCTTGATTCAGCTGGGATCCAAACCATTCCACTTCAGTGGGGGTATGTAAAGGTCCCTCACCCTCTCCCTAAACATGTAGCATTGCTATTCAGAAAGAGCTGACACATGCTCTGTTATGCCCAGACCATGATCTGGGAGTACAAGCCTCACGTCTTGTGCAAGGATAAAGGGCTCCTGAAAAGATAGCTCAATTTCAGACCTGTAAAAGCCAGGGAAAAACCCCAATCTCTACACTCATCACTTCCCAATATGGTGGGGAAACCAACCACAAGGAAAGGGCAACAGCACAGGGATGGAGAAACAAAGACATCAGTTTATGCACAACATAAAAACAATCCCAGGGAGTCAAAGCAACACAGAGATGGGAATTGGTAAAAGGTTTGCGATTCACGATTGAGGAACAAAAAAACAACTTTTTAAACTGAAGTGTTCTGAGAAAGGCAGAAATAAAGACACCGTGTTACAAGGAATTTTCTTTGGGTCAGCATATTGTTTTCAGTGCAAATATTTACAAATATAAAAAAGTACAGTAATTCAAAACCAGTATTCATCTATGACATCAACAGCTGTAGTCCAATGTACTTTGCTTTTAATTAGCTACTGAAACAAAATTTTCTCTTAACAGTTGCCTTTTTCATCTTTAATCCATGAGTAAAGCCAAGCTGAAACAAAAGAGACAAAGCTAATGGCAAGTTCCACTTAAATACTATCATCACACTCTCAAATCTAAAATGAAGCTCTAAGCTTTATTAATAAAAAATAGAGCATTTCAAAATCTAATAGCAAATTCTCAATGCAGGAAATATTGAATAGAAGTTAGAGAAGCATATACTCCTACCCTTTCCTAATAAAAGGATTCTGTAGTCCATAAAATCTCTTTCATATGACTTCTTGATAGAGATCTATTACTGATGTATCAGCCTTATTTTTCAGGAAGATGTAGATATTTAAAAGGCAGAAAAACAGCAAGTATGAGAAGTTAAAAGACCACAGTAGCAAAAAACACAGCAACAAGGATTTTCAAGTCAATTCCCTTCTAGACTGGATTTGATCTAGATATTCAGTGTATTGTAAGAGACCTAGTCATGCATCCCAGCCATTCATCAGAGAACTTACATGTGAAAAGCAGCTCTGAGTTTAATCCTAAATGAAGAAAAATACCCAGTTTAGTGCCTAAGTGTAATATAAACATTTTTGTGCTAGTGATCACAGCACACACAGGTTACACAGTAGCATTCAACTCATACCCAAAAAACTTTGAAGTTAATCCAAAAGCAACCACAGTAAGGAAAGCAAAATGTAATCTTCAAAAAGTGAAAGAAAGATCAAAATAGGATAACTAAATAAGAGAGGATAACAGCCATTAAATTTTAAAAGTAGAATAAGGCAACACAAAAATAAGCATTTAACACGCAACATGCCTAAAGTATGAAGGAAAAAAAAATAACGTCAGAAACAAAGGAAGACTACCAGAGAATCAGGTCAAGAAATAATTAAGTGGTACGATTAGCAGATTCAGAGTGGGCATCAGAACTTTCCACTAAAAGAGAAGTGCAGCATCAGAAACAGGCTATCCGGACGGGATGTGGAATCCCTATTCCCAGAGGTATCAAGATTTATCCAGACAAAATCATGACTGACTGGCTATAGCACTGACAACAATTCTGCTTTGAGGAAAGAAGATGATCAACTAATGCTTTTAAGATTATGTGTAGCATTCAGGAAAGAGAATCACAAGAGAGATTGCAAAGGAAGATTTTCACAGCTCTGCACTACGAGAGGTGCAACCTTTCTACATCCGGAATGTTATTAGAATCTTATTAGACTGTTATTACAATCTTATTTCTAAGACTAGTTTAAAACCAAAGAAGTCACAAGAAAAATATTTTAGCAAAATCTCATCCGTTGAAAAGTGACTACACATGAAACTAAAGTTCTAGATGAAACAAAATATAAAATTACTGAAATAGTTAATAATCGCTTAAATCAACACCAGTAAAAGGAATAAAATTACAGCAATCTCCTTAAAAGGCTGTAAGGAAGTTTCTGAGATCTACATTCTAGTAGGCTTTATTCTACTTCTATTAGAAATTAAAATGATACATTGGGAAAGACTGGTACTCTTCTTAAAGCAAAGTCATGCTACATGATACTACTGCATTTCTTTAAGTCAGCAACATCTAAATGGAATGGAATGGAATGGAATGGAATGGAATGGAATGGAATGGAATGGAATGGAATGGAATGGAATGGAATGGAATGGAATGGAATGGAAATCACATACACTGAACCAAATAGATTATCAAAAAGTCAAATTAATTTCTACATCAAGAAGTACAAAGTTAATGCCTGGGGAAAACCAACACTGACTATAGATAGATAGGGATACACCCAAAATTAGCCATTACCACTCAAGAAAGAAGCTGTTAAAGCTGCTCCATTTCCCCTACAAGTCATTTGGAAGCTCTGAAGCAGTTAAAAAGGCAATAGAAATACTGTGATTATCAATAAAAACTGAAAATTACACAGGAAATCTCATTTTGTCATAAAAATCTGTTTTGTATCAACATTTTACATAATTTGTATATCTGGTTACCCTCCCTAAAATTAAAGGTGTCACAAAGTGAATAGAATAAGCAAAGATACAAAAAGAGAAGGGACTAAAGACTTAACAGTTTGGAAATAAAGAACTGAAATGAAGGGAATACATGGCTACAAAATCATTAGTGTCTTACAGAATGATTTTTTTTTTCTCAAATTATAAGATAGAATACACAGGAAATTCTAAGAAAGTGAACTGAAAGGAATTACCTGCTTCAAGAAATTAGTTAGATTAATTCCATATGTGGACACCAAACATGTGGCTACTCAGATGAAAATCCTGAGTTTAGCTCAGGTAGCCCTAAACCCATAAATAGCTGAAATCTAGAAAAGCATGCCACAGTAGGATCATGCTTCTGGTCATCAGAGAAGATACTGTGCCAGATTAGTCTCATTTCATACAGCAGACCTGTTCTGATCCTGAATACCTGGAAACCCATGGCTAACTGTGAGCAAAGGACAGGTATTTCCAGATGCCACAAGTGAAACCTGTAGATTACTAAGTGCTAAAAGCAGCAAAGAATACCAGGATCTCCAGCATAATTTTGTGTCAAGCTATTACAAGAAGCAGTAATTTTAATCACATGCACTTGCAGAAAATGTACGTCCCCAAACTTAATCCTAACAGGGTAAAAAAAGTACTCTTGAAGACTAAATATAACTCTTCAAATGAGGGAGAAATGTGTGGCCAACTAAAAAAATTCAAATTTTATCCAGGAAGCAGCCAATGAAAACATTTGCAGATTTCCCTGTAAAAATAATATTTGGGCTTAATCTGGGGAGAATTTGATCTAAAAATGAGAAATACAGAAAAACAATATACTTCATTTTTCTGTACAGACAAGAGAAAAACCAGAATAATCTGTGAAATGCTTGGCGATGAATACTGTTTCAAAGAAGCTGAGCAAGCTGATAAATGTTTAAAATGATGCAGAAATAGGTATACCACAGGTACACATGGGAATCTACATCAAAATGGGGAGAACAAACCATTTCAATAACTGCATAAAAATTCAAGTAAATTAACGAAACAAAGAGGCTATTTTTGTTATTATTGTTACAATCAACTTACTCTGGAAACCATGGTATCATTGAAAATAACTGGAATTTCACCAGATGTTCACTGGAGATATTACTTAAACTTTCCCCCTACCCCAATTCAAATGTTACATGTCATTTAAAGAAAAATATTTCAATTTTCTATAACCAATGCTAGGTATTGAAGAGCAGAAAGCAATCTGTGCTCCCATTACTTATGCCCGAGAAGCCTGGTTCTGACCCAAACAGTCAGCAGACACGAACAGCCTGTGTATTAACATTACCATCCTGGTACTAAATCACTGATGGAAAATATCTGTCTGGATTGCTCACTCTGAAAATGAACCTGGCTGAGCATTAGTACCAAGTGGTGGTGTGTCTTGGGACCTCATAATTGCAACTGTTATTTGATACAGAAAATCACTGATGTTGAGTTCGTATGTATCCCTTGTGTCATTTATAATTTACATTCAATATACACATTATTCTTATATCCTTGAGTGCAGTTACAAAAGATATGCCAGCAACCTTCTCCTGCATAAACCACAGCTGCAGACTCATCCTTAATCAGTAACACAACTACTTAATGTTTCTGAATTTTAGGTATACTGAGCAGTTCACCTCCTTAAGACTCTCGTGATGCCACACTAACTGTGGGACATTTTAACACATCACATCTAGAACAACAAATTCAAAGTGAAGCCTGTTCAGCAATCCTCACAATGTCCTGTTACTAGACTGACAGACACATGGACTTAAAAAGAGATTTAAGCACCCAGGACAAAGGGTGACATAGTCCAAAGAATTGCCTTAATTGCTAGTTAGAGTACAGCAAACTGCTTAGCCATGGCACTCACCTAGTAGATACTGAACATGTATATATCATAGTATCAGAAATATAACTTCTGACTATTTCAACTCTTATTGCCCATATGTATATTTATATTATAAAATGCAATTTGCTGGGAAAATCATTTGCCTAAGCCTTTGCCAAAGTTAAAATCAACTCCCTCCCCTTGGATATGCTTGTAATTTCAAATTGCTGTTCTTTGGCATCTATAACAGAAGCAACATAGTGTCAAAAACATAATCAGAAGGTCTCTCCAATTCTGGACAATAATGAATTATGAGGCTGGATCTTACTATGTAAAACAAATAAAGCTGACACTTGAAGTTTCTTTTTCCAAAGTTAACTTCTGGCTTTGAAGTCCAAAACACCTGACAAAAAATAACATTTTATAATTGGCCAAGTCATTACTAATTTCAATTATTTACTTTGTACCACAGCAGAAGCACCCACTTGACCCACTGCAAGTTTCAGGGCATTGCAAGACTCAGGGGTATATTCAGGTCTGGCATGAAATTCTTTCTTTTCATCTTGCCATCACCAGTTTTGCAATTGATTGGTACCAGTCTCAACGTTCTGCCCTTCTGATATAAATGCTAATCATATATTTCTCACTATCTTACTTGATGCAAATCTGGCAAGGACCCCAGCATCCAGTCGTCTGCAGTCTCAGGAAGGGGGAGCAAGGGGGTTGAGGACTCTTATTTTCTTTTTCTTTTCTCCCGTTTAGGAAATGAGAACGGTACAGCGCGCTGGATCACACACATAGGTTAATGGTCTGACACCAAATACCTGAGAGTATTCTCGGCATGTTGGCTTTGGGAACTGAAAATTGAATAAGCAGCAATAATGAAGTTCCTTTGCACTCCCCTGATATCTCTTCTTGTCATCACGTATGATGACTTTCAAAAGTCAGTAGCTTTCTACTACTTCTGCTCAAAACATAAAATGAGGCATTTACCCTCTGCCCACAACACTCCAAGGACTGAGAGTGGACCAAATCCCACAAATAAACTTTCACAGAAAACCAGCATTTCCACTTTATAATCCACCCAAAATAAAGCCATAGGATTACTGAACATAAAAAAAAAAGTTCTTTTTCCGTCATTTTAACAATAAGGTTAAAGGCCTTCCATTAAGAGAAACCCAGGATTCAGAATATACACAGTGTTTGATAACTTGATTTTTTATGGACTCCACTATTCACAATATTTTTTATTGACACATGTGCATCCTTTACATTCCTTATTTGCTTTGGGATTATCTGTTGGCTGAAAACCCCTTAATTAACTGCTTTAACCTAACCTATTCTTTCCCTTGCAACACATATTCCATTTATTTATTTATTGTCAATCACAATAAATGGGTTGAAATCCATGTAGATTGATAAATGAAAACGCGCATTCTAATTTTAGATAAAAGAATGAACTCAGAAGTGAAAACAGAAATAGAAATACTATTTTCATTTTAGGCATATATACATATATATAATTTTTTTTAAACAGTATTTAGGGAGTGTGCAGATTTCACATTTCTGAAGTAACTTTCACCTACCAAGTAACTATCTGAAGTCTGTTCAGATAGTTATTCAGTAGCACTGGAATCTGCTTTCATGTGACTCTTCAGAGAAAACAGTAACTAACATTTAGTTCATTTTCTTGCCTAGGAGTTTTCTTGCAAGATGAGACAATACAGCTGCCACCTTGACAGAAGAAAATTCTTTGCAACTCTGAACAATATCCTCTGCAGTAAAATACAGCTTCCTCACAACAAGAAGTACATGATACATATTTATTTGGATGTTAAGGATAAATCTTTAAAAATCAGAAAAAGCGGAGTAAAGAAAGATGACTAAATTCACTGAGACCAGAATGTTACTTCCAAAGACAAGGTAAAAGCAACAGCAGCACTTTCAGGTTTGCCTAATAACAAATGCCCAGCAAAGGAATGCTCCTGACAGAATATGTAACCATTTGTAGAACAGTCTGTGTAAAAAGCAGCACAAGAAAATGACTAAAGGATTTTGGTATGCGGGCCAGAAAACATTAATCTCCAACTAGAGCAAGAATGATCATGTCAGCAGTATTCTGGTAGAACTCTCTCACATGTGAATGGTTAGGGAGAAAGGAGGAAGGCAGCCAATTCTTCTTTCTCTCTCCTAAGACTCAAGCACCTCTAACAGTTCATCTGGACTTTGTGATTGTTTGAAATATTTCATGACAAATGCTCACAAAGACAATGCAACCATCTTTTCTACAATGACTAAACATCAATAACCAGCACAGAAGTGGACAAATTTTATCAGGCTGCAGCAATTCTCACTTGTACTCGCCAGTCTCAAAGGAAAAGCTCACTCTGCAAAAATACCTAATAAATTGCTTGTGGATGCACTGCTACACCACTTTTCTAAAATTCCGCTGTTACTGTAAGCCATAAAGTCACAATTTTGAAGTTTTACTACGATAGTTTGCACTTTAAAATACAAAGGAAGCTACACACTGATCAGTAAGTGGACATGATCTTCAGATGAATGAGAAGTGAGAAATGCTGCAAGGGAGAAATTCTCCGTACCCACATGCATTTCTCACCAAGGGTAGAGTGCAATAGGTAACAAGAGGAATTAAGTTTTCATGATCAGTCCAAAGAACTGAGATGGGAGCAACTGTGTTGCAGTCAGCTCTTCTACACATCTTGCAAACTATCAGCATGAATAATACTTCATTTGATGAGTGAATGTTCTTTCTGTGTGATTCAACAGATTAATTTTGGAGCTCTGTACCTCTTGGAACTTAGTGACTAAAGTGGCACTTCACAAAAATAAAAAAATGTTGATGATCTGAAAAAAGTGATGAGTTATGCAGTAAAAGTGTATTCTGCCCCATTTTTGGCAAATTTCCTTGAAAATTATCATGTGATGTGACAATTAATTTTCATGAGTAGGGTCCTTATTCCTTATGATTCCATCTTCCACAGGTCAAATTTGGAAACGCTTCCTTCAATGCTGCCTTCCTATTTCATGTAATTCATTTCAGCCTTTAGTCCCCAGCCTTTTTAATCTATTCTTTAATGCCTCTCAACCATTTCTCCCTGTTCTGCTTCTACTGCAGCAATTGATGCTTTACAGAGCAATAGTCTCCCCCATTTCTCCCATTTTATCTCCCCGTTCATACTTTCATGGTCAGGCATCATCAACATCCTTGAACATTTAAGTATAAAACACTGATTTCTGTAAACTACTGTTCCTCTGATTATTAATCACAGTTAAAGATTATTTAGGTTAACATTTCACCACAAACCCTGGGTTTGTAAATTGACATTTGCTTTCATTCTGCTTACATCTTGAAAAATAGTCCTAACATGATACCCGTGTTTTGCAGGCTTTCTTTTATTCCACTTTTGTGTTACTGGCAGTACGTGTTACTTCAGAAGACTGAAAAGTATCAAATAATTTCTCTTTTTAATACAGCAGACTATTTTAAAAAACATGTTTTGCTAAACGTGCATGTCACACAGAACATGTACCAATGCAGAAGTCCTGTAAAGTGCACTGAGTCAAACTGGACAGGTATCTGTAGTTCTTTGATGGTAACTGAGGATGAAAATACAATAGGATCCAGAAGAGTTCACTGTCAAATAAAATTCAATTACAAGGGACAAATGATGAAAAAAGCTAGAGATTACTTTATGAAAAGAAGTGTTGAAAAAAGAGACAGGAAAAGTGGGAACAAGCTGAAGAAGTTCTAGCACATTTACCTGCAGAATAAGCTCTACCTTTAAAATAAATTTCAAAACAATTATTTTCTTTCCTATTCCTAATAAAATCTAGATTTTGGCAATGGACAGGACACGTGAATAGAACATAAACCACAATATATCTTTAGCATATGTTCAAAATTTTAATCACTTTTTCTGTTTTCTTTTTTTTTTTCCCCAGCATGCATTTTTTAAAAGTTACAGATAGTTTTCTTATTTGACTAGACAGCTTTCCTGACAATGAGGTCCATTGGCTTTAAAAGCATAGCTGATGGTGCTCTCTTTTCAGCATTACTTTGTGTGTTTCTTTTATCTTTAATGGACTTTATAAATTAAAAGGGAGATCAATCCTTGTCTTATTATAGGAAAAAGCAATTTTAATTTTAAAAAGTGGTTTTTTTTAATTTTAGTTCAATTTAAGGCTCAGCTTATTGCCTGAATTTTCAAAACCTTTTAGTAACTTTAACACCAGTACCAAGACCTTCAAAAACACTCAGAATCTAGATGTTTTAACATTACTGAGTGCAGAGGTAGCATCCCAAAACTACTATTCATATAATATCTTCTATGTCTGTTGCTGATCTAGGTAACTTTTCAGCAGTACATCTCAAATTCCTCTGTTTTCTCAGCTTTCAAATGTCTGATGTTAGTCAATTACCATTTTGAAAAGGGTGAACTTAAGCATTTTTTTAATAGACTAGTTACCATCTGAATATACTTAATGAAATCTTATGGCTGTCTACTCAGCTGATTGAATGTTTTTCTGTATTGAGGCTACTTACATTACCACACAGGAGGCTCTTATTTTTGGTGCCTGTTGCATTACAGTTGCAGGATTTGCAAACATCAGTGGCTGAAAGATCTGCACCTGCTTGTCTGTAATGGAAATCCTTGCACAGCTCACAGTTCCTTCCTGCATGAAAGAAAGGTTATGCATTATGGCTTTCAATTCATTAAAATTAGCTGTATAATTCAAAATTAAAGACTATTCCTTTGAGAGAATTCTATAATTTTCAGGACGTCCATTTTAATGCACCTTTCATCTCTACCTGCCAATTTAGTGATCCAGAGCATATGAAACAATGAACCTGTTACAAACTATGTTTTACTCCATTAAACTTCCATCTGTTATATAATACCACACTTATATAAAAGCTGTACCATGCAAATGCCTATATATTTTTTTTTTGAAAAATTGAACCTGAAACTTTTCTTTTATCTTTACCAGATAAAGCCAAAAACACTGAAATAGAAGAGATTTTAAAAATAAGTATTCAAATGTACTACCTACATTGAATAAAGAGATTCATTCAATAAGCAAGAAACTGACATTAGAGCAAAATTTGACAACTTTTTTACATGTTGTCTGTTAAACTGGTCCAATAAGATTTTGGATTTAAATGCTCTAGCACATGTAATGGAAATAGCCTTGAAACCATATATTATAATTATTTATTTGAATGTGTTTTGCATGAAAGTTTTTATACAAGATTGGATTAAATTTTACAGTATTTTCCCATGGTTTAGGAGTTGATACCTCTGTTGGTACTGCATTATGTCAATAATTCAAAAACGCATATACATGAGAATTTATTGGACTGTCAGCCATTGAGCATTACTAATTTCACCTGACACAAGACTTAGTCAAAAAGGAACTGTAAAATAAGCAGTCCGTTCTCTTTGACTTACCAGCTGTGTTGTGCTGACAGTTATCACAGACTCCGCCACCACCCCGGTGGTGCTCCTGAGGAAAAGGATCCATTGCTAAGTCATAGTGGCAGCTTTCTGCATGGCCATAACACTGACAAGGTTTGCAATTATGGGCATGGACTTGGTCACCTGGACGAAAAGGCTTGTCGTTATACAACGGCAAACAGCGATCACACTGAAATAAATCAGAAAGAAAAGAAAATGCTGCTTCTTAGACATGAATATTTCTTCACCTCACAAGTTTTCTATGATAGTCTCTATGTTCATATTTTTTTTTCTATGTGTTTTCCCCAGTTCAAACATTAATAATATTGGGCTCAGACAAAAAGTGAGAGAGCACAAAAGGGAAATAACAAACCAAACATTTTCATTATTATTCTAACCTTTTTAAGTCACTTTACAAACAGAGTAAAACCAAGGAAAGTGGGCAGAAGAACAGAATTTTAACAATTTAGATACTCAACACAGGCTAACGTCCTGGGATTTCAATTCACTTAAACCCTTAAAGATGCAAAATGGTGCTTGCTATGTTTATTACACAGAAGACATTTACCTAATTCATCTATTTGGATGCATTTTAAATGATGTCTGTTCTTTTAGCTTCTA